>NC_135986.1:3127015-3169515 GCF_053455715.1 Rhinoraja longicauda
AGCCGGTGGATGTGGTGTACCTTGACTTTCAGAAAGCCTTCGACAAGGTTCCACATAGGAGATTAGTGGGCAAAATTAGAGCACATGGTATTGGAGGTAGGGTACTGACATGGATAGAAAATTGGTTGACAGACAGAAAGCAAAGAGTGGGGATAAATGGGTCCCTTTCAGAATGGCAGGCTGTGACTAGTGGGGTACCGCAAGGCTCGGTGCTGGGGTCCCAGCTATTTACAATATACATTAATGATTTGGATGAAGGGATTAAAAGTACCATTAGCAAATTTACAGATGATACAAAGCTGGGTGGTAGTGTGAACTGCGAGGAAGATGCTATGAGGTTGCAGGGTGACTTGGACAGGTTGTGTGAGTGGACGGATGCATGGCAGATGCAGTTTAAGGTGGATAAGTGTGAGGTTATCCACTTTGGTGGTAAGAATAGGAAGGCAGAGTATTATCTGAATGGTGTCAAGTTAGGAAAAGGGGGACGTACAACGAGATCTGGGTGTCCTAGTGCATCAGTCACTGAAAGGATGCGTGCAGGTACAGCAGGCAGTGAAGAAAGCCAATGGAATGTTGGCCTTCATAACAAGAGGAGTTGAGTATAGGAGCAAAGAGGTCCTTCTGCAGTTGTACAGGGCCCTAGTGAGACTGCAGCTGGAGTGCTGTGTGCAGTTTTGGTCTCCAAATTTGAGGAAGGATATTCTTGCTATTGAGGGTGTGCAGCGTAGATTTACTCGGTTAATTCCCGGAATGGCGGGACTGTCGTACGTTGAAAGACTGGAGTGACTAAGCTTGTATACACTGGAATTTAGAAGAATGAGAGGAGATCTTATCGAAACGTATAAGATTATTAAGGGGTTGGACACGTTAGAGGCAGGAAACATGTTCGCAATGTTGGGGGAGTCCAGAATAAGGGGCCACAGTTTAAGAATAAGGGGTAGGCCATTTAGAAATGAGATGAGGAAAAACTTTGCCTCAGGAAATTCTCTGCCTCAGAAGGCAGTGGAGGCCAATTCTCTGAATGCATTCAAGAGAGAGCTAGATAGAGCTCTTAAGGATAGCGGAGTCAGGGGGTATGGGGAGAAGGCAGGAACGGGGTACTGATTGAGAATGATCAGCCATGATCACAGTGAACGGTGGTGCTGGCTCGAAGGGCCGAATGGCCTCCTCCTGCACCTATTGTCTATTGTCTATTATCTATCCCTAACCAGTCTAAAGTAGGGTGTCGACCCGAAACGTCACCCGTTCCTTCTCTCCAGAGATGCTGCCTGACCCGCTGAGTTACTCCAGCGCTTTATGTCTATCTTCGGATTAAACCAGCATCTGCAGTTCCTTCCCACAGAGGGTGGGGGAGGGAGGGGGTTGGGAGGGGGAGTGGGTAGAGGGGCTGGCTATTGAGGGAGCGGGTGATTAAGGGAGGGGAGGGGGGTGGTGGGGATGGGGGGAAGGGGGTGGGGTAGAGGGGGGAGTGATGGGAGAGGCCGGTTATCGACTGAGTGGGGGGTTAAGGGGGAGATGGGGGGGGTGGTAGAAGCTGGTTATTGATGGGGCGGGGGGTTATGGGGGGGGGGGGTGAGAGGGAGGGTAACGTTGGGATCTACTCACCCACGGTGAGATGCAGCAGTAGAAAACGGAGAGGAGAGTCCATGGGCACTCCTGTGTGTCCCTGACCAAACTGTCTCATGCCTTGCCTGATCACTGAGTCACTTCTGCTTAATCTCTTCCACTTCCACACCCCTCCCCTTCCCCCCCCTCCCCTCCTTCCCCTTCCCTCCCCTCTCCCTCCCCTCTCCTCTACCCCCCTCCCCTCCCCTGGTGTGTGCTAGTGAATGTGGATCACTGGTCAGCACGGACTCGTTGGGCTGAAGGGCCTGTATCCGTGCTGTATCTCAGAGAGAGGGAGAGAGAGAGAGAGGGGGGGGAGAGAAGAGAGAGAGGGGGAGAGAGAGAGAGAGAGAGAGAGAGAGGGAGGAGAGAGAGAGGGAGGAGCGAGAGAGAGGGAGAAGTGAGAGAGGGAGAGAAAGAGAGGGGGAGGGAGAGAGAGAGAAAGAGAGAGAGAGAGAGAGAGAGAAAGAGACACAGAGGGGGGAGGGAGGGAGAGAGAGAGAGAGAGAGAGGGGCAGGAGGAGGGAGGGAGAGAGGAGAGAGGGGGGAGAGAGAGAGCGAGAGAGAGAGAGGGGCGGGGGAAGAGAGGAGGAGAGGGGTTGTAATGTCCTCTGTAAGACCCTGTTGTGGCTAGCACAATGAATATACGCCCGACATCTTGTAAGAAGATTTTATTAAAGATCCTTCACCAGGAAACTTCTAGAAGGTCCCCTGACCTCCGTCACAAGGCACAAGCCCATTGGCCAGCTTCTGCTCTTGGCCTCAAGGGGGCACTGGCATTTACATTACATATACATCGCATCTCCCCCTTTAATTTAATTACATTGTTAAATCAAGTTCTTTACCTTCAGTCTGAATAATCACATGTAATACTGGATGAGCACATCAGATTTATTCCACAGTGGGGTTCTTCCAGTGAGGATCTCCAGACTCAATACTAGTGTCTGAAAAGATCTCAACTCAGGGGAGGGGAAGAACAACTTCTCCACCATTGTTTACTTTTTTATACAGAAAGGAAAAAGGGGCGTAACAGATAAAATCAAGGACCAATTACAAATCTAATACAATTCCCATGGTTACAGAGAAAACAAAATCATTAATACAGGTCACATGCTCAGAAACCAAACCATTAATATAAGTCACATGCTTTTGGGGAAACGCATCAATTTACCTAGAGTGGATTCAAAACTTTTCCTACTTTCACACGCACCCATATAAGGAGTTGTTATTAAGAAAGAAACTTATCTCTATACATGAGCAGTCTCGCAGCTGCACAACCTTGCTCTACTGTTTCAATACACTATCAGACGAAGGAGTTGTTCTTCCCCTCCCCTGTGTTGAGATCTCTTCAGACACTAGTATTGTGTTTGGAGATCCTCACGGGAAGAACCCCACGGTGGAATAAATCTGATGTGCTCACCCAGTATTGGTGGCAGCGGTGGGATTTCAAAAGACAATTACCACCAGTTTGCGGCCAAGGAGCTGAGAAGTCTTGGAGGCAGAGAAAGGAATTGGGCCCCCGATGCAAGTGGTTTGTTTTACTGCATCGGTTTCCTCTGATCTGTCGTCTGATGACGAATTGGCCATTCGCTAACTCTTGTGTGATGTCTTGACGAAATCAGGTCAGTCTGGCGAATACTGGAAGCGGCAGATATTTTGGTCAGAGATTGGTATCACTGGGAGTCGACTATAATTGAATGATATCGATATCAATACCACTGGGTCAGGTTTCAGTCCTGAGAGTGGGGCACAGGTCAGGTTTCAGTCCTGAAAGCGTTGGTTACAGTCGATGTAAGATTGGGTCCGATTGTGTGTATGAAAGTGTTGTGAGGTGTGTGAGCTTGTGTGTAGTGTTGTGGGGGGGCATTAAGATTTGTGACGTTTGGAATGCGACTGTGTAATTTGTGTCATTTGCAACGCACTGTGTTGAATTATCAGTCGGCAAGATGGGTAATCGTTTGGATACTACAACTGAATCAAACAGTGCTTTGCAAATCTTATGTGAACGGTATCTTGACAAATCGGAGCAATTCAAACAATTGTCGGGGGAGTTCAACAAGAAATTAGGGGATGACTTTTGGCCATTAGGAGGAATAAAGGCTCTGGGTGATGTTAAAAAGGTTCAGGAGATAATTTGGAAGAGTAATAGGGGTACTCTGGCAAAGGAACTTATTGTCCTGTGGAAACAGTATTGTCAAGAATTAAAGGAAGCTTCAGTGTTGGCAAGTTGGCAGGATAATGCCTTGAAATTGGGTATAAGAATTACTGAAGGTGGAGTGGCAAAATCAACCGGAGTGTTAAAGAAGGAATGTGCTCATGAAAAACATTTGAGACAGAAGTCTGGAAGACCCTGATGGGGTCTGTGGATATGGATGTAAGGGATTATGTAGTCCAATGGCTGGCTTTCCCCGAACGAAGGGAGACTGTTTTTTTCCTGATTTGGATGAATGGAATCACAAAATTTATATGGTTCCTAACTGCCTCACTCCCCCATATGTTGTCAGGATGGCAAACTGGAGTCAGCAGCTTTGAGCATTCTGCTCAGCCAGCTGACCTAGTTGTCCTAATACAACAGAGCAGATTTCCGTTATGAAGTGATCTGCCCACACAACTGGTCAAACACCGGTGGATGTAGGGACCGTTTAGGAAGCTAGAGAGGTGTCCTGGGGACAGAGGGTGGTTGTGCCTACAATGATGGGCCAGACTAAAAGCTCAAATAAAAGCAAGTCTCCCTCGGAAAGGAATGCCAACCATCCAAGACGTCATTAAATTACAGGAGAACGCTCCTGACCGGGATAAGGTACTGTGGAAACAGCTCGGGTGTACAGTTGATTGTGAATCTAAACTGTGGATCACCCCTGCTGGACAGGCTTGTATGTCAGATGATTTAGCAATGTGGGTTATTGAATATATACACTTTGCAACTCATTGTGGTGCTAGAGCAACCAGTGATATGCTCCTAGCCACATGCTGGCATTCACAGTTGCAATCTCTGGCTCAAGGTATTAGCAATCGCCAATTTGCCTGATTTGTCCGCAACATAATCCTGGAAAGGGTGTACCTTATGAGATGGGTAATTGTCCGAGGGTCCCTTTGAGACCCACCAGATGGACTACAGTGAGCTCGAGAGATGTCAGTGTTATAAATATGTATTAGTTATTGTAGATGAATTTAGTAAATGGATTGAGGCTCACCTGACAAGGGATAACAAAGCCTCTACTGTTGTGAAGTGTTAATGAGATTATTCCCAGGTATGGAATTCCAAACCGATTAAGTTCAGACAACGGCTCTTATTTCATGGGTCAAATAAACAAGGAATTCTGTACCCAGATGGGCATCTAGTAATAGTTGTATAGTGCCAACAGACCTCAGGCTGCCAGACATAGTTGAAAGGGTTAATCAGACCTTAAAAGTAAATTGGCCAACTACAGGCTGAAATGGGAATTACATGGGTCAAATTACTTCCCGTAGCCCTGTTCCAGATACGTATCACCCCGGCTGGGGAAACACGGCTGAGTCCTGCTGGTATTATATACGGCAGGATCTCGCTGGGACCATCTCCAACAACTGAGTAAGTGGCTGTGGTCTGACCGGGACCTTGAAGGGAGTAAAAGTGCACTATCAGATCCTTTGTGTCTGGACTCCTGAAAAAGGTTCCTGGGAACACAGTGGTCACATAGAAGCCAATAAGCCAGTAAGAAAGTTTTATGAATTGGAGACTTTAAAATGAGTAACCCGTCTCAGGGAAGATGGGGTCTGTAGAAATACTTTATGAATTGGTCAGTGTGTAAACCTAGTTTCCCTCCTGGGGGGGGGGGATATGTGTTACCTAGACCTTGGAAAACGTACATATTACACACAGTTATCAGCTTGTAACCAAGAAATTAGGAGACGAAGGATGGTCAGCGTGGGGGAAGCATGGAATGTAAAAGCCGAAGGCAAAGCAAGTTTATTTATACAGCACATTCCAGCAACAAGGCAATTTAAAGTGTTTTACATAAAACATTAAAGATCAGGAAGCTGAAATAGAATAAGACAGGTATAAAATACCAGAATAAAGGTTACAGTGCAATGTAAGAATGAATAATTATTTGATTTAATAAGAGGCAGCGTCAAACAGAAGTCTTCAGCCTCGATTTAAAGGAACTGAGTGTTGCAGCGAACCTGCTGTTTTCTGGGAGTTTGTTCCATATATGTGGTGCATAAAAAATTAAACGCTGCTTTTCCAGGTTTACTTCTGACTCTGGGACAGAGAGCAGATCTGTCCCAGAAGACCTGGGAGGTCTGGATGGTTTATAGTGTAGCAGAAGATCAAAAATGTATTTTGGCCCTAAACCATTCAGTGCTTTATGAATCAACAGTAGTATTTTGAAATTAATTCTTTGATAGATTGGATGCGAGTGTGAGATCTCAGAACTGGAATGATGTGATTCACTTTCTTGGCCTTAGTGAAACTCGAGTAGCTGCTTCTGAAACCACTGCAGCTATCCTGCTGAGCCATGTCCTTTAACCCTTGAGATATTCTTAAGGTGATAGTAGACTGACTGAAGTCAGTAAGCAGGAGAGAGAGAGAGAGAGAGAGAGAGAGAGAGAGAGAGAGAGAGAGAGAGAGAGAGAGAGAGAGAGAGAGAGAGAGAGAGAGAGAGAGGGGGAGGGAGGGGGGGGGAGAGAGAGAGAGAGAGAGAGAGAGAGAGAGAGAGAGAGAGAGAGAGAGAGAGAGAGAAGAGGAAGCGGAAGAGGAAGAGGAAGAGGAAGAGGAAGAGGAAGAGGAAGAGGAAGAAGAAATGGATTGAGGAATGGAAATATGAAGAAAGAGGTGTGGGAGGAGTTTCGGCATATTGGATGGATAATCCAAGTTGTAGAGGGATAGAGTTACATACGAAGGAAGCATATTGAAAGGTCGGGATGTATTATTGGCAGAGTGCCAACGGCATGATAATCAGGAAGAAAAAATGCAGTTGGCCAACAGGATTGTAAACAATTGGTAATGCAAAAATGGAAACCTAAGCGAAATAACCCCGAGGACTCCTTGTCTGGCATGGCGACCCTGTTTATAGAACAGGAGGATGAGGAGTAAATTGGGAAAGTCGGGAATGGTGTAGAACACCTCCCCCCATATGCCCCTAGCCACCTGTCCCCAAGAGCAGGAACTGCCCAACTGAGATCCCATCAGGGGGGCATCGGCACCCCCACAGGGAAGGGCACCCCCAGAGGAAGATGATACCGATAGCGACCGGGAAACTGAAAAGGAGGACGAAAGGAGGGGAAGGGCTGAGGCAGAAGAGGAAGGAGCAGCAGTAATTGAATTCATCAGTGAGAGAGTGCAACGAAGAGCAAAGGAAACGCGAGGCTGAGGACCAGCAGGAAACTAAAAAGACTAAAAAGATAATGCTACTGAGAGCAATGCCAAACCCATTAGCAGGACAGAATGGGGCGCAGGCTGTGATGCATGTATACACCCCATGGAAGTTGCAGGAAATGATGAAGATTTCTAGGAATGCCCCAGACTGCGTTTGGATTTGTGAATTGTATAAGGTCAACATTAACCATGTACGAAACAGTCGCAAGAGATGTGTTCACCCTAATGTCCGCTATCCTGAATCCAACCGAGGGGGTACGAAGGAGAACCCTTTGGGATCCATACCAGCCCGACCACCCCTAGACGGATGAGGGGTTTTTCTGGGCTTGGTGAATTTCTGCCGGAGTGGATCCCCAACGTGGCAGTGTACACTAAATTACTGTCACCCTTACCTCCGCCAAGGCACCGCAGCAATTCACTCTCTCACCCCAACAAGAAGAAGCATGCCGCAATCTAAAACAGTGCTAGTCACTGCACCAGACATTGGACGTCCGTTATAAGATTGCCCATTTTCAGCTTTATGTGATCAACCTATTGCAAGCCCCAGCCCTCCCAACACAACTGGCCATTATCAAGTGCAATACCCATCCGGGTGGCCGCCACTAAAATCTCCAGGGAAATGCCCTTTGCTGACATCACAATCCTGCACCGTAGCTTGCGAATCCTGCACTATGGTCCCCACAGAACCAAAGATTCTAATGGGCAGAACGGCCTTGCCAGACATGGGTGATGTAGGGTTAATGCAGGGGCACACCCTCACTGTGATGGAAGGCAAAGTCTTATCTCCTCCTCATTCTTCTCCCGTGGTGCCACGAGGCGATCGAGGCTCCCGACTTTTGAAGCCCCCACCGGGCGATGGAAAGTCCCAGCGCCGAGCCGAGCAGGCCGATGAAGGTCCTGAGCCCCCACGGGGCGATGGAAAGTGCTGCGGCCGAGCCACGCAGGGCGATGAGGGGCCTGCGAGCGGGTCAATCAAACCTCGCGCTCCGGGGCGGTCGAAGCTGCTACGGCTGGAGCTCCCGAAAGCCAGTCGCCAGCCAGGGACCTGCGAGCTCCCGATGTTGCGGTCTGCAGGGCCCACGGCCGAAGCCTCCGAGATGGTAAGTCCAGGCCCTCCGACCGGAGTCTTCAAGGTCGATCCCAGCTGGAGGCCGCCGACTCCACGGTGTTAGGCTGTAGCGCGAACGGAGATACAACACGGTAAAGGTCGCATCTCCGTTGAGGAGGAGATGAGAAATAAAGGTTTCCCCCACATATACAGAGTTAAAAATAAATCAAAAGAAACATTTAAACGATAACAAAGACAAAAACAAAAAAAAAGACAGAGAGACTGCCGGTGAGCCGCAGCTGCAGAACGCAGCCATATACACTTCCTTACGCATGCTAGTAAGGAGGGTATGGTCAGGATGGCAAAGGAACCCTGGTGGCATCCGAAAATTCACCAGGAGGTGTTAAAACAAGCCTCAGATTTTGAAATTTGCAGATGAAATAATCCCGGAAAGACAAAGGGAATGACACCCATATTGGACTGACCATCAGTCACTAAAAGGAAGCATGCAGGTACAGCAGGCAGTGAAGAAAGCCAATGGAATGTTGGCATTCATAACAAGAGGAGTTGAGTACAGGAGCAAAGAGGACTTCTGCAGTTGTACCGGGCCCTAGTGAGACCGCACCTGGAGTACTGTGTGCAGTTTTGGTCTCCGAATCTGAGGAAGGATATTCTTGCTATTGAGGGCGTGCAGCGTAGGTTTACGAGGTTAATTGGCGGGACTGTCGTATGAGGTTAATTAGGTTTACGAGGTTAATTACGGAATGGCGGGACTGTCGTATGTTGAAAGACTGGAGCGACTGGGCTTGTATACGCTGGAATTTAGAAGGATGAGAGTGGATCTTATTGAAACATAGGATTATTAAGGGATTGAACACGTTCGAGGCAGGAACGGGGTACTGATTTTGAATGATCAGCCATGATCACAATGAATGGCGGTGCTGGCTCGAAGGGCCGAGTGGCCTACTCCTGCACCTATTGTCTATTGACCCTTTGAGTGTATATAAGTAGATCTTATAGAGTTGTCAGGGGCACATTATGATTAAGTGTGTGGAAGTTATTCTGACCCACACGCCTTCAGCGATGAATTAATTATTTATGCACAGCAATTAACCCCTGCTTTACCAGTCCTGCATTCCCAGGTACAAGAGGCACAGAAGCCACTACCAGTTACATAAGGGGACGAGTCCATAATACCAGGAGACTACGTGCTGAAATCTCTCCTCGGAATAGACGAGGTTAACGTATAATGAAAGTGCACCTGGTGATCATCTGTCTTCAAGCCTTGCTGATTCCAGGTATGATGGAGGAAAGAAGTGCAGGCCGGACCAACCTAACCACGATCACCACCTGTGCCAAGGGGATGTACTCTCATGCCATGATGATAACCCGGAGGGATTTGGAAAATGGGACGTCAGCCGACTGAAGGCCTGTATTGGACTTTTGAGGCATCTTCACTTTTCGTGACTGTTGAAGGACCGTCATTATAAAATGTTACTTTGTTATTGGACGTAATGTAAATTTGATGATGTATGTCCAAGTGCGGTAGGTTGGATTCTCACAGAACTATGTCTGGTCTCTCCATTACAGCGATGTAAACGTGATCTCAAGTTTCTCGGAGAAGTCCCAAGAGGTAACTTATTTCTCCGAGCTCACTCAGCTATGTACTCCCCACAGTCAGTTGTTGCTACCCACCCATAACCTCAGTACAGGCATTATTCAGCATGACCAGAATGGGACCCCCTAAAGTACCTTATATGTGATAATTGGAGGGAGAAAGCAAAAATAAAGGCACCTAAACCTATCCACCTTATTTATGAACCCTTTACTGCCCCGCCTGCTATTTGTCTCCCGTTACCAAAGGATAATTCACATTCACAGGACATATGTTTGGTCACGGATATCGCCAAACCGTGCAAATTCACACCCAACGATGACCTCAGGTCATATGAGAATTGTTTCCACCAGGAAAAGGAGGGATGCGTATATGTTGATAACCCAAGCAACATCACATGCTTGATGTCGTTTTGTGATAACAGGACCTGTCAGGTCAAAGACGGCCAAGGGAAGTGTAAATGTCACCACTATACCTGTGTTCCTCTTGTTATGGGAATCCAACTAGTATAATAGATAACATGAAGGAGTCGAATAGTTGGGGTGATTAGGATTTCGGGGGCTGGTCGGACAAGTTGAGTAATATAGCATTGTATATGGGAATTTTAATTGCTTGTATTTTTGTAGGGTTGGCTACTCTGAATGCGTATTGAATGCAGATGGTGTAGAGAGTATTGGTACTTCAAGAATGTTAGTGCTAAGACAAACTGAATTGTATGATAAGGAGGCTGAGGATGTTGATAGTGTGAAGGAAGAGTTTGAACGACTAGGAAGGTTATTAGATTAGGAGGTAAGAGTGAAGGGGAAGATGAAGTGGTTTTGAGGATGACCAACGTAATGGAATAGGTGTAATAGGATATGTGGCCTTTGGAGGGCAATACCAGAAGAATGATGCATGTGTGGAGTTTTGAAACTGAAAGAGTTAAGGCGATGCAGGCAAGAAGCAGTTCATGTAAGAGATATTGTAGCATGGCGTAGTTTTTCTGGTGTCAGGGGTCATTGTTTAGAAGTGATTAGAAGTGTTAATGATGGTCCAGTTTTGAAGAAAAATAACTGCAGATGCTGGTGCAAATCGAAGGTATTTATTCACAAAATGCTGGAGTAACTCAGCAGGTCAGGCAGGAAGGAATGGGTGACGTTTCGGGTTGAGACCCTTCTTCAGAGGGAATGGGAAGATGTGGCCAGTAGTGGGGTCCCGTTGAAGGTGACGGAAATGTTGGAGGATGATTTGTTGGATACGCTGGCTGGTGGGGTGGAAGGTGAGAACGAGGGGGATTCTGTCTAGTATTGATGTAGTTTCCTTTCTGTAGAAATAAACAAGGTTTAGATTTGATTATATTTAGAAGTTTGGTTGTACTTAGTTTGTTTTCTATCCACCTGAGGGAATATGAAGGCATTGTTTTACTCTTGAGGTGTTTAAGGTGATTTATTGTTTTAAGCTTTGATAGTTATCATAGAATGATAAAAGGAGGGAATGAGAATCTATGCTATTAGCTGATATAGTCAATTAGAGATATTGATATTTTGTAGTAGTTGCGATGGTTTCTTTTGTTGTTTTAGCTAATATAAAATGAATGCTTATTTTCAGTGGAAAGCAGTAAGATGGATGCTTGTGGCAGAAATGTTATCCTTGGGATGGAATGTGTTTGTCCCTTTATGAATGATAGGGAGCAGACAGAGGAGTATTACTCCCTTCGTCTGATAGTGTATTGAAACAGTAGAGCAAGGTTGTGCAGCTGCGAGACTGCTGGTGTATTGAGATAAGTTTCTTTCTCAATAACAACTCCTTATATGGGTGCGTGTGAAAGTAGGAAAAGGTTCGAATCCACTCTAGGTAAATTGATGCGTTTCCCCAAAAGCATGTGACTTATATTAATGGTTTGGTTTCTGAGAATGTGACCTGTATTAATGATTTTGTTTTCTCTGTAACCATGGGAACTGTATTAGATTTCTAATTGGTCCTTGATTTTATCAAAAGACGTGCGGGTTTGTAGGTTGATTGGCTTGGGATAAGTGTAGAAATTGTCTGTCCCTGTGTGTGTGTGTGTGTGTGTGTGTGTGTGTGTGTGTGTGTGTGTGTGTGTGTGTGTGTGGGATAGCGTTAGTGTGCGGGGATCGCTGGTCGGCGCGGACCCGGTGGGCCGAAAGGGCTCTGTGTCTCTAAACGTGGCAATAAACTGCACTGCAGACGGGTGGACTTAGGTAACACAGTGTGGTTCTCAGGCCATGACTTGCGTAAGACTGTACCACCAACACTTCCCCTTGCCTTCCACAGAATAGTGCGGTTACCCAACAATTGGCGCTATAAATATGTACTACATCCCCACCACCATCTGCAGAGGTCTTCCTATGGAGTCCACATCACAAGCGTTCACCCAGAGCTCAACACACTTCTCGGGACCTGCCCGCCATGGCGTCTTGCGCTCCTGTACAGCGCCGTAGGCCGTACGCCGCCCCAGCATGGCGCCGCGGCGCCCATACTAGAGCCGCGCACAACGAAGCCGTGCCGATCATCACCGGCCGCCTACGCCCTACTCCGCCGGATCTCCTGCCGGTGCTCGCAGGTACCGCGTTCCACCCGAGCTTGGCAGAGAGTTCTTCACCCGTGGGTTGGCGCCCAAGGCCCCATCGGACGCCAAACGCTCTTGGCGCCACCTCGCCCGGGATTGATGGCAACCGGGACCTCAACGCCTGGCGTCTCATCGCCCTTTCTCCCGTCACGCAGCGACCCTCTGTGGCTCCGGTTTCAACATAGACAATAGGTGCAGAAGGAGGCCATTCGGCCCTTCAAGCCAGCACCGCCATTCAATGTGATCACGGCTGATCATTCTCAATCAGTACCCCGTTCCTGCCTTCTCCCCATCCCCCTGACTCCGCTATCCTTAAGAGCTCTATCTAGCTCTCTCTTGAAAGCATCCAGAGAATTAGCCTCCACTGCCTTCTGAGGCAGTGAATTCCACAGATTTACAACTCTCTGACTGAAAAAGTTTTTCCTCATCTCCGTTCTAAATGGCCCACCCCTTATTCTTAAACTGTGTGTGGCCCTTGGTTCTGGACTCCCCCAACATTGGGAACATGTTTCCTGCCTCTAACGTGTCCAACCCCTTAATAATCTTATATGTTTCAATAAGATCCCCTCTCATCCTTCTAAATTCCAGTGTATACAAGCCCAGTCGCTCCAGTCTTTCAACGTACGACAGTCCCGCCATCCCGGGGATTAACCTGGTGAACCTATGCTGCACGCCCTCAACAGCAAGAGAAGAATGTCCTTCCTCAAATTTGGAGACCAAAACTGCACACGGTACTCCAGGTGCGGTCTCACTAGGGCCCCGTACAACTGCCCTAGTGAGACCGCACCTGGAATACGGAGTATACTAGGGGTGCTCCTAGTACACCTGGAATACTAGGAGTATACTAGGGGTGCTCCTAGTACACCTGGAATACTAGGAGTATACTAGGGGTGCTCCTAGTACACCTGGAATACTAGGAGTATACTAGGGGTGCTCCTAGTTCACCTGCAATACTAGGAGTATACTAGGGGTACTCCCAGTACACCTGCAATACTAGGAGTATAATAGGGGCAAGGAGAACCAGCTGGGAACAGACATCACGGCCTCCTCAATGCACCGCCGCACCGAGCACAACAACCCCACCCGGCTCGGACATGCCCCGCAAAGAGTGGGTCTCCCTGAACCGGCTCTGCCCAGGGGGTCGGCCGGTTCAACGCCAACATGCATCGTTGGGGATGGTTGCGTTTATCGGCAGCCTGCGTGTGTGTGTGGAGCAGTCCAGCAAACGGCGCGGCGCGGCGTTCTCGACTGCGTTGTCCATTCATAGGTTCCAGGAGCAGAATTGGTCCATTCGGCCCATCGAGTCCACTCCACCATTCAATCATGGCTGATCTATCTCTCCCTCCCAACCCCATTCTCCTGCCTTCTCCCCGTAACCCCTGACACCCGCACTGATCAAGAATCTATCTGTCTCTGTCTCTGCCTATCTGTCTCGGATTCCCAATCAACAACATTGAAACTACTGAAGCCTGTCTATCGGACCACAGCGCTATCATTTTTGACGCATCTCTGTCTTTATCTCCCGCAAAATCTCATCTCCCTGTTCGCTACTCCCTCGGCATAAATTCATTGACTGCCAGTAATTTCTCCGAGGCTCTCACAGCTGCCCCCAACATCTGCACTATTGAGGCCTCTCCCCCCCATCTCAGCACTGAGGATCTCGCCTCTTTATTTAATATCACTTGCTCTTCCATCCTGGATTCTATCGCTCCCCTTAAAATGAAAAAACCTAAGCCCAAAGGTCGGCCGTGGCTCAATGACTCCACCAAAGCCCTAAGAAGGGAGTGCAGAAAATCAGAAAGGAGGTGGAAATGTGACAAGCTTCAAATTTCCTTCGAAATTCTGAGAAACAATCTTCTCAAATACCAGGAAGCAGTAAAGTCTGCTAGAGCACAATACTTCTCCGACCTTATTTCCAAAAACTCTCATAACTCCAAGGTCCTATTTAGAACAATTACCTCTGTCATATGTCCCGCCCCCAGTACCAGCTAAATTTTTCACCAACAAAGTTGAGAACATTAGAATGAACATTTCCCCTCCCACCCGTGACCTAGCTGTCTCACTAGTCTGTTCATCTAAATTGGACTGCTTCCAACCCGTCACTCTATCCTCCCTTGCAAAGCTTGTCTCCGCTATGAAACCTGCAACCTGCCCCCTTGATCCTGCCCCCACTGCCCTTCTGAAGGATGTCATTGCAATAGCCGGTCCCAGCATCCTCTCTATTATCAACAGTTCTCTGGCCACTGGCACTGTTCCAACCAGTTTCAAGCACGCGGTGGTCCAGCCCCTACTGAAAAAACCTAACCGAGACCCCACCTTGCCTAGCAACTACAGACCCATTTCCAAACTGCCATTCCTGTCAAAAGTCCTTGAAAAGGCAATTCTTAACCAATTAGTGCCCTACCTGCACCAAAACACCATCCTGGAAAGTTTCCAGTCAGGTTTCAGAGCCCACCACAGCACAGAGTCTGCCTTGTTGAAGGTACACAAGGACCTGCTTCTCGCCATCGACACCGGCGACTGTGCAATCCTGCTCCTTCTCGACCTCAGCGCAGCGTTCGATACAGTGGACCACACCATCCTTATTGACCATCTCCGGTATGCGGTTGGCGTTGATGGCACTGCCCTGAGCTGGTTCGCTTCGTACCTCAAAGATAGGAGTTTCGCCATCAACATCGGCAGTTATTCCTCTGCTCCAGCTAGCCTCTCCTGCGGAGTTCCACAAGGCTCCATCCTAGGCCCCATTCTCTTCTCTCTATACATGCTCCCCCTTGGCCAAATCATTCAAAGGCACGGCATTTCTTTCCACTGCTATGCCGATGACACTCAGCTTTACCTCCCCCTGAAACCCAACAACCAGTCAAATTTAAACAGCCTCTCACACTGCCTTGAGGACATAAAATGTTGGATGGCACAGAACTTCCTCCAATTAAATGAGAGCAAGTCTGAGGTCATCCTATTCGGCCCCCCCGACTCCATCAAATTGATAACAGGCAGTCTTGGAAGTCTATCCTGCCTAGTCAAACCGCATGTCAAAAACCTCGGCATGATATTTGACTCTGCATTAAAATTTGATAAGCAAGTCAACGCTGTGGTAAAAGCCAGCTTCTTCCAACTTCGAACCATAGCTAAAATCAAACCTTTCCTCCAATTCGACGACACAGAAAAAATCATTCACGCTTTCATTTCCTCCCGCCTAGACTACTGCAACTCCCTATACACTGGGATCAGCCAATCTTCCCTGTCCCGCCTGCAACTGGTCCAAAACGCCGCAGCGAGACTCCTGACGGGTACCCGTAAAAGGGACCACATCACCCCGATTCTGGCCTCTCTCCACTGGCTCCCTGTACGGTACAGAATCAACTTCAAGCTCCTCCTCTTCACATACAAAGCCCTAAACTGGCTTGCCCCCCCCCATCATATCAAAAACCTTCTAACCCACCACTCTATCTCCAGGTCCCTCAGGTCGGCCGACTTGGGGCTACTGACTATCCCGCGGTCTAGGCTTAAGCTCAGGCGTGACCGCGCTTTTGCGGTTGCAGCTCCTAGACTGTGGAACAGCATCCCTCTCCCCATCAGAACTGCCCCCTCCATCGACTCCTTTAAGTCCAGGCTCAAAACCTATTTCTACTCCCTAGCGTTTGAGGCTCATTGAGGAGGTGCTGTGAACTGTTTGCGTGCAACTGTATGTTTCATTTTTTTCCCATTGGAACCTAATCAGATGTACAGCACTTTGGTCAACGTGGGTTGTTTTTAAATGTGCTATACAAATAAAATTGACTTGACTTGACTTAACCATATCCACTGACTTGTGGCCTCCACAGCCGTCTGTGGCAAAGAATTCACCACCCTCTGACTAAAGAAATTCCTCCTCATCTCCTTCCTAAAGGAACGTCCTTTAATTCTGAGGCTGTGCCCTCTGGTCCTAGACTCTCCCACTAATGGAAGCATCCTCTCCACACCCACTCTATCCAGGCCGCTCACTATTCGGTGAGTTTCAATGAGGTCCCCCCTCATCCTTCTAAACTCCAGCGAGTACAGGCCCAGTGCCGACATACGCTCTCTGGGCAACAACCTTAATTGAGTAGCGTTCCGACATTCGGCCCGTCGAGTCAATGCTGTCTCTCAGAGGGATCTCACCTCCCCCACTTACTTTTGTTTTAGTTCAGAGATACAGAGCGGAAACAAGGCCCTTCGGCCCACCGAGCCTGCGCCGCCCAGCGATCCCCGCAAACTAACACGCACACGCGCGCGAGGGACAATTTACACTTACACCAAAGCCAATTAACCTACAAACCCGCACGTCTTTGGAGTGTGGAGGAGACCGAAAATCTCGGAGAAAACCCACGCAGGTCACGGGGAGAGCGTACAAACTCCGTACAGACAGCGCCCGTAGTCGGGATCGAACCTGAGTCTTCGGCGCTGCATTCGCTGTAAGGCAGCAAATCTACCGCTGCGCCACCGTGACAACACTGAGACCTCCTCGAGATCTTTCCCCCCCCCCCGCTCCACACCCCCATTAACTCCCGCCTGATTCTGCCCGTCAGCCACACACTGGGGAAGCACGTTACAGAGGGGTCAAATAACCCACCCGCCCACCGACGTCTTTGGAGGAAGCCGGACCCCCCTGTGAGAGGCGGCTCCTGGCACAAGGGACCTGCCAGTGGGGGGACATCACCTGGCGCCGAACGCTCGCCCAATGAGAGACCCCCCATCACCAGGGATCTCCCAGTGCAAGAGCACTCCCAGCCACGGGACCTCCCGGTGACAGGGCTATCTCCATCCTGATGGACCTCCCAGTGTGATGGACCTCCCAGTGTGATGGAACTCCCAGTGTGATGGACCTCCCAGTGTGATGGACCTCCCAGTGTGATGGACCTCCCAGTGTGATGGACCTCCCAGTGTGATGGACCTCCCAGTGTCCTGGATCTCCCAGTGTGATAAATCTCCCAGAGTGATGGACCTCCCAGAGTGATGGACCTGCCAGTGTAATGGACCTGCCAGTGTGATGGACCTGCCAGTGTGATGGACCTGCCAGTGTGATGGACCTGCCAGTGTGATGGACCTCCCAGTGTGATGGACCTCCCAGTGTGATGGACCTCCCAGTGTGATGGACCTCCCAGTGTGATGGACCTCTCAGTGTCCTGGATCTCCCAGAGTGATGGGCCTCCCAGTGTGATGGGTTTCCCAGTGTCCTGGACCTCCCAGTGTGATGGACCTCCCAGTGTGATGTCCCAGAGTGATGGACCTCCCAGTGTGATGGACCTCCCAATGTGATGGACCTCCCAATGTGATGGACCTCCCAGAGTGATGGACCTCCCAGTGTGATGGACCTCCCAGTGTGATGGACCTCCCAGTGTGATGGACCTCCCAGTGTGATGGACCTCCCAGTGTGATGGACCTCCCAGTGTGATGGACCTCCCAGTGTGATGGACCTCCCAGTGTGATGGACCTCCCAGTGTGATGGACCTCCCAGAGTGATGGACCTCCCAGTGTGATGGACCTCCCAGTGTGATGGACCTCCCAGTGTGATGGACCTCCCAGTGTGATGGACCTCCCAGTGTGATGGACCTCCCAGTGTGATGGACCTGTACATTCAAAGCCAAGTTCGGGGGCTAAGGATTCGATTGCTCACCTTGCACTGACAGATTGGTTCCCGAGATGCTTTGCCAAAGTTCATGGTGTCCACCGAGGATCATCACCCGGCAGTAGTACCTGCCTGTTATGCTCTGGGGCACACAGGAACTGGACTCAAACGCACGACTCACACACAAGAGTCAATTTGGAGAAAATTTCACATTAAAGAACACTGCGATTCGAACCAAAAACTCTAAACTTACTCAGCTACAAAAACATTAGTTACAAAAATTACTTACTGGCTATACTACAACCGAGAGCACATGAATGAGAGCACATGAATCACAATACGAACTGGCACAGGACAAAGGGAGGCGTGGACTATATATACATGAGGTAAGGGCACACAGGTGGAAACAATCAAGGCGGGGCTGACAATTACAATGGCAGGAAGTCAAGGGACCTGAAATGAGAATCTAAACACAGAACATGACACAAGACTAACAGATCTGACGGGACATTACAGTACCCCCCCCTTTAGGACCGACTCCTGACGGTCCAGGCTGGTCAGGATGAGTCTTGTCAAAGTCCTTGATCAACGTTTTGTCCAAAATGAAGCTGGCAGGAATCCAGCACCTCTCCTCAGGACCGTAGCCTTCCCAGTCGACCAGAAACTGGCGACCGCGACCTCTCTTGCGGACTGCAAGAAGTGCCTTAACTGTGTAGACCGGACCACCGTCGACGAGCCGGGGGGGTGGAAGGGGCTTGGAGGCAGGCACGAGAGCACTTTCCTTGACCGGTTTTATTTTGCTGACGTGGAATGTAGGGTGAACCCTTAATGACCTGGGGAGTTGTAGACGGACCGAAACAGGGTTAATGACTTTCGAAATGGGAAATGGACCCACGAACCTTGGAGCCAGCTTTCTGGCGTGGACGTGAAGTGGCAAGTCCTTTGTAGACAGCCATACCTTCTGGCCTGGGCGATAATGCGGAGCGGATCTGCGGTGGCGGTCGGCTGCCGCTTTCATCCGGGACTGACCCCGGAGTAGAACCCTCCGAGATCCGTCCCAGATTCGGCGACAGCGTCGGATCATGGCGTGGGCAGAAGGCACCGTCACCTCACCCTCATAAGCCGAGAACAAGGGGGGCTGGTAGCCGTAGGCACACTGGAAGGGTGTGAGTCCCGTGGCAACCGTAGGAAGCGTGTTGCATGCGTACTCGACCCAGATGAGATGGTCGCTCCAGGTAGTCTGGTTCTGCGCGATCAGACAGCGCAAGCAGGTCTCGAGCTCCTGGTTCATCCGCTCAGTCTGGCCATTGGATTGCGGATGGTAACCAGAAGACAGGCTGACGGTGGCACCTATGAGGGAACAAAACTCACTCCAAAACTTCGACACAAACTGAGGACCTCGGTCCGAGACAATGTCTGTAGGGAAACCATGGATACGGAAAACGTGAGACATCATTACCTCTGCCGTCCCTTTGGCAGAGGGGAGCTTGGCCACAGCGATAAAATGTACCATCTTTGAAAATCGGTCTACCACCATCAGGACAGTTGTGTTACCTTTGGAGGCCGGCAACCCAGTAACAAAGTCAATGGAGATGTGGGACCAGGGCCTCTGAGGGACTGAAAGTGGGTGCAGCAGGCCCGCTTGGGCTTGTCTGGAGGGCTTGCTCCTTGCACAGACAGAGCAGGCGGCCACATATTCAGCTACATCCTTCTCAAGTGAAGGCCACCAAAAACGCTGTTTAACCACAAAAACAGTTCTCTTGGCACCTGGATGGCATGTGAGCAGGGACGTGTGAGCCCAGTGGATTACCTGGGGGCGCAATGTCACAGGAACAAACAAACAGTTAGTAGGACAGCCACTCGGTGCTGGAGTCTCATCATTAGCCTGCTTCACATCTGTTTCGATCTGCCAAGACACCGCTCCTACCACACGGTTAAGTGGCAGGATGGGTTCGGGTTCTCTGGTATCAGGTTCAGGGTCATAAAGTCGGGACAGGGCGTCTGGTTTTGTGTTCTGGGAACCGGGCCTGTAAGACAGAGAAAAGTTGAACCTACTAAAAAACAGAGTCCATCTGGCCTGACGTGAGTTGAGTCTCTTGGCTTTACGGATGTATTCCAGGTTCTTGTGATCTGTCCATACCAGTAAAGGCTGCTCGGCCCCCTCCAGCCAGTGCCTCCACTCCCCCAATGCGGCTCTGACCGCCAGCAGTTCTTTGTTTCCGACATCATAATTTTTTTCTGCGGGGGTCAACTTACGCGACAGGTAGGCGCAGGGATGAATCCGGTTGTCCTTCTCCGCTCTCTGGGAAAGTACCGTCCCAATCCCCTCATTGGAGGCATCCACCTCCACAATGAACTGTCTCTGGGGATCTGGGATGGTCAGAACAGGAGCGTTGGTGAACAATGTTTTGAGGCGCTGGAAGGAGGCTTCGGCCTAAGGATTCCACTGGAACTGGGTCTTGGAAGACGTGAGAGAGTGCAGAGGAGCAGCAACAGCACTGAAGTCTCTAATAAAACGTCTGTAAAAGTTTGCAAATCCCAGAAACTGTTGGACCTTCTTTCTGTTAGTGGGGGTGGGCCAATTGGCCACCGCACTGACCTTACCAGGGTCCATCTGGATGTGGTCGGCCGATATAATGTAGCCCAGAAAGGACATTGTGTCTGCGTGGAAGTCGCACTTCTCGGCCTTCACATACAGACGGTTAGCTAAGAGCTTCTGCAACACACACTTGACATGACGCTCATGAGACTGTATGTCTGGAGAGAAGATAAGAATGTCATCAAGGTAGACAAAAACACACTCATTGAGAAATTCCCTGAGGACCTCGTTCATAAAAGCTTGGAAGACTGCGGGGGCATTGGTTAACCCGAACGGCATCACCAAATACTCGTAGTGCCCGTTAGGGGGTGTTAAACCCAGTTTTCCACTCATCCCCCTCTCTGATTCTCACTAGATGGTATGCATTCCTTATGTCTAGTTTAGTGAATACTTTGGCTTTGTGCAACAGTTCAAAAGCAGAAGACATCAAAGGAAGTGGGTAACGATTCTTGATCGTAATCTCGTTTAGGAAGCTGTAATCTATGCAGGGACGAAGTGACCCATCTTTCTTGCCCACAAAGAAAAACCCCGCGCCTGCTGCCGAGGAGGACGGGCGAATAATGCCCGTCCTCAGGGAGGACTCAATGTACTCATCCATCGCCTTCCTCTCGGGGCCGGATATGGAGTACAGTCGCCCCTTGGGAATAGGGGCCCCCGGCAGCAGGTTGATAGCGCAGTCGAAAGGTCGATGAGGAGGTAGGGTGGTGGCCCTGGACTTGTTGAACACCTCCTTCAGTTCATGGTAACATGGTGGAACCTTCGACAGATCGGGATAGTCATCATCATCATTAGAAATCTTTATTTCTTCAGATTTAAGAACATTTATTCCCAAAACCGCCCCGATCTTCCCGTAACTCACCCCTTTGTTCACTGGTTCAACAAGACATGATTGTGTGCACTCATCCCCCCATCGTCTGATCTTACCAGATCGCCATTCAATCTGAGGATTGTGTTTCTGCAGCCAAGGGAAACCAAAGACCAAGGGATGTTGAGCTGAGTCAAACAAGTGAAAAGACATTATCTCCACATGGTTAGCATTGAACATGACTTTGACAGGCTCTGTACGATGAGTTATCTCAAACAACTGACGTCCATCTAAAGCACTCGCCACAATAGGTTGCAACAAGGGCACAGATTTAACCTTACACGATCGAGCTAGAGTCCAGTCCATGAGACTCTCGTCGGCTCCGGAGTCGATCAAAACCCCCGAGTCACAATTTGCTGATTCAGAGTGAGGGTGGCCTGTGTCAGAGGTCGAGGAGGTAAGTCCGAAACGGGGAATTGGCTCACCAGTGTCCTCCTTTTCACTGGTGAGCCACCCGTTTTACCGAGCAGTCGGCCAGACGGTGTCCTTGTTGACCGCAGTAAAAGCAAGGCTCCGTCCTTCAGGCGGCGCTGTCGCTGCTCCGGAGTCAGCCTGGTTCGTCCTAGCTGCATGGGTTCCTCCGACGGCTGAGAGGACGCTGTTTTCTCCGGCCAGCGATGGACAGGGAACGATGACTTCTTCGGTGTGAAGGACCCGGAGGAGCGCCCCTGGTGATTGGGAGGACGATCAGCAGCCTGGTATCTTTCCTTTTCCTTTATCCTGTTATCGACACGAATAGCCCTGGTAATTAATGTCTCTAGATCACTGGGTAACTCAAAAAGGTGAAAGTCTGTCCTTTATAGCCTCCGACAACCCATTCATGAATGCATCCACTTGTGCAGGCATATTCCACCCCACTGTCTGTTGCAAGGGTTCGGAAGTCAATGGCATAGTCTATCACTGGGCGAGTGTTCTGTTTTAGCTGCAGTAAGACTCGGGAAGCTTCCTTAGCAGAGGAAGTGTGATCAAAAATACTGCTAAATGTTCTTTGGAAGAGGTCTAGATCCTGACAGACTGTGGAGCCCCGAGACCACTCCGCAGTGGCCCATGCTGCGGCTCGTCCCGTCAAATGGGACACAATAAATGCTACCCTGGCCTGGTCTGAGGGGAAGTGTGCAGGGTTATGCTTGAAGTGGAGATCACATTGTACAAGGAATGATCTACAATTCTCCGAGTCTCCAGAGAACTTATCTGGTGAAGCCAGGCGTAGAATCAGCGTAGGGTTCGCAGGTGTGGCCGGAACAGCAGGCGGATGGCCGGCTGAAGGTTCAACGTGAGCCAGTGGAGAAGCTGCCGAGGTTGGGTCGAGACGAGCCAGAACCTGATGGAGTTGTACAGCGAGGTGGTTAATCTGGGTCGTCACTGATGACTGGAACTCGCCTTGTCTATCGTTCAGCTCGCGCACCCCATGACTGACTGAGCGCAGCTGCTCCTCCTGGTGCTGGATCTTAGTGCTCTGGTTGGCAAGGGCTGATTTCCAAATCTTAGAGTCGACTGAGTCCATATTATGGCCAGTTTGTTCTGTTATGCTCTGGGGCACACAGGAACTGGACTCAAACGCACGACTCACACACAAGAGTCAATTTGGAGAAAATAAAGGCGTTCTTTAATTTTCACATTAAAGAACACTGCGATTCGAACCAAAAACTCTAAACTTACTCAGCTACAAAAATTACTTACTAACTATATTACAACCGAGAGCACATGAATGAGAGCACATGAATCACAATACGAACTGGCACAGGACAAAGGGAGGCGTGGACTATATATACATGAGGTAAGGGCACACAGGTGGAAACAATCAAGGCGGGGCTGACAATTACAATGGCAGGAAGTCAAGGGACCTGAAATGAGAATCTAAACACAGAACATGACACAAGACTAACAGATATGACGGGACATTACACTGCCCGAGTCTCTCATCCTCAGCCAGTCCAAGCGGATGGAGGCGGTGTGGTTGTGGTCTGGCGAGCCCAGGAACGTGATCCGGCCCTCGTACTCCCTGTCAGTGTAGGCTCGCGAGGTTGAAGATGGTCGGCCCGAGAAAGTGCCTGACCCTCCACGAGACGTCAAAGCCCCGGGGCCGGAGGTGGGATGGGTACAAGAAGGAGCAGGGCAGGGTGAGGGAGGAGTGGGAGAGGGAGGAGGGAGAGGGAGGAGAGAGGAGAGAGAGGAGAGAGAGGGAGAGAGAGAGGAGAGGGAGGGGGAGAGAGAGAGGGGGAGAGAGAGGAGAAAGAGAGGGAGAAATAGAGAGAGAGAGAGAGAGAGAGAGAGAGAGAGAGAGAGAGAGAGAGAGAGAGAGAGAGAGAGAGAGAGAGAGAGAGAGAGAGAGAGAGAGAGAGAGAGAGAGAGAGAGAGAGAGAGAGAGAGAGAGAGAGAGAGAGAGAGAGAGAGAGAGGCGGGGAAGAGAGGAGAGAGAGAGAGAGGGGGAGAGAGAGAGAGAGAGAGAGGAAGGGGGTGAGAGGAGGGGAGGGGGTGAGAGGGGGATGGAGAGTGGAGAGAGAAGAGAGAGGAGGGAGAGAGGAGAGAGAGAGAGAGAGAGGAGAGGACCGAGTACCGTGGGGGAGTGGAGGACATTGTAAATAAAGATCACACATTGTACTACAATGACAGCTTGCTGTATTGTGAGCACTGAGTGTAGATGTGCTTCAGGTTCACTGTAATATGCAACAGTTGAATGAAGTTCTTTGGAATGGAAGGACAGGAGGCGTTCGATCCCCACCGCATCCTTGGTGGGGTTGCTATGGGGGGTTGCTATGGGGGGTTGCTAGGTGGGGTTGCTATGGGGGGTTGCTAGGTGGGGTTGCTAGATGGGGTTGCTGTGGGGGGGGGGGGGGGGGGGGGGGGGACCACTCGGGCGAACGTGCAAACTACACCCGCGGTGGGGATGGAACCCACGGAGGTGAACGCACAGACGGCCCCCGTGGTCGGGATGGTACCCGGGTCTCCGGCGCTGCGAGGCGGCGTCTCTACACGCCGCGCCACCCCCACGACAAACCGACACGTCTGGCCAAACTCCCGGTGGAATCCAGACACCTCCTCCGCCTGGAAACACTGCCAGTGGCTAACGCACTTCAGCTGCTGAACTAACGGCCGCACTCTGCAGAATACAACGCATCCATCCCTGGAGCCCTCAGGCACGCACGCACGCACGCACGCCTCCTGTCCTTCCATTCCAAAGAACTTCATTCAACTGTTGCATATTACAGTGAACCTGAAGCACATCTACACTCAGTGCTCACAATACAGCAAGCTGCCATTGTAGTACAATGTGTAATCTTTATTTACAATGCCCTCCACTCCCCCATGGTACTCGGTCCTCTCCTCTCTCTCCCTCTCCCTCTCACCTCCTCCCCCTCCTCCTCACCCCCCACCCATCTCCCCTCTCCTCTCTCTTTCCCTCCTCTCTCTCTCTTCCTCTCTCCCCCCTCCCTCTCTCTCCCTCTCATCCCCTCCACTCACCCCCCTCTCCTCTCTCTCCTCTCACCCCCCCTCTCCTCTCCCTCTCTCTATCTCCTCCCTCCCCCCTCTCTCTCCTCTCCCCTCTCTCTCACCCTCTCTCTCTCCCTCTCTCTGAGATGCAGCACGGATACAGGCCCTTCGGCCCAACGAGTCCGTGCTGACCAGTGATCCACGTTCACTAGCACACACCAGGGGAGGGGAGGGGTGGGGAGGGAAGGGGAAGGAGGGGAGGGGAGGGGGGGAAGGTGAGGGGAGGGGGGGAAGGTGAGGGGGGGAAGGTGAGGGGAGGGAGGGGGAAGGAGGGGAAGGGGGAGGGGTGTGGAAGGGGAAGAGATTAAGCAGAAGTGACTCAGTGATCAGGCAAGGCATGAGACAGTTTGGTCAGGGACACACAGGAGTGCCCATGGACTCTCCTCTCCGCCTTCTACTGTTGCATCTCACCGTGGGTGAGTAGATCCCAACGTTACCCTCCCTCTCACCCCCCCCCCCCCGTAACCCCGCCGCCCCATCAATACCCAGCCTCTACCACCCCCCCCCCCCATCTCCCCACTCCTCCCCCTTAACCACCCACTCCCTCAATAACCGGCCTCTCCCATCACTCCTCATCTACCCACCCCCCTCCCCCTTCCCCCCATCTCCCGCCACCCCCCTCCCCCTCCATTAATCCCCCGCTCCCTCAATAGCCAGCCCCTCTACCCACTCCCCCTCCACCCCCAACCCCCTCCCTCCCCCACCCTCTGTGGGAAGGAACTGCAGATGCTGGTTTACTCCGAAGATAGAAAACAAAGCGCTGGAGTAACTCAGCGGGTCGGGCAGCATCTCTGGGGAGAAGGAACGGGTGACGTTTCGGGTCGAGGCCCTTCTTCAGACTGGTTAGGGATAAGGGAAAGGAGAAATGCAGACGGATCAATGAGTGAAAGATGCAAAAAAACAACGAGGATAAAGGAAGCAGGCTGTTGTTGGGTGTGTGCTGGGTGGGAACGAGAAGCTGGTGCGACTTGGGTGGGGGAGGGATGGAGAGAGAGGGAATGTTGGGGCTACTTGAAGTGGGAGAAGTGAATGGGGTCTCCACCTGAAACGTCACTTTACGGCTGTAACTGTAAATTTCCCCGGGGTGGGACAAATAAAGGAATATGTATATATATATATATGTGTGTGTGTGTGTATATGTATTATATATCTATATGTATATATGTGTGTGTGTATGTATATATGTGTGTATATATATATGTATATATATATATACACACACACATATATATATAGTGTAAGAAAATAACTGCAGATGCTGGTACAAATCAAAGGTATTTATTCACAAAATGCTGGAGTAACTCAGCGGGTCGGGCAGCGTCTCAGGAGAGAAGGAACGGGTGACGTTTCGGGTCGAGACCGTTCTTCAGACACACATCTATATATATATATATACACACACACACATATACACACACACACACATATATACACACATACATACACACACACACACATATACACACACATATACACACATACATACACACACACCTATATATATATATATACACACACACACACACGTATATATACACACACACGTATATACACACACACACACGTATATATATATATATACGTACATACATACATATATACACGCACACACACGTATGTATATATATAGATTTATTCACAAAGCGCTGGAGTAACTCAGCGGGTCGGGCAGCGTCTCGGGAGAGAAGGAACGGGTGACGTTTCAGGTCGAGACCCTTCTTCAGGCTGAATATATGTATGTATATGTATATATTCCTTTAAGGCAGAAGAAGCTGGAGTAACTCCGACTGCCCCTTGCACCCCCCCCCCCCCCCCTCCCACAGCATTGACCGTCGGCGGTAATGACTACCAGGTGGATCAGCCGGCCCGGCTGTCCGCAGTGGAAGGCGGGTCGGTCACCCTGCCCTGCACCTTCTCGTACCCGGCCCACCTCCGGCCCCGGGGCTTTGACGTCGCGTGGAGCGTCGGGTACTATCACGGGCTGACCATCTTCATCCTCTCGCGAGCCTACACTCACAGGGAGTACGAGGGCCGGATCACGTTCCTGGGCTCGCCAGACCACAACCACACCGCCTCCATCCGCTTGGACCGGCTGAGGATGAGCGACTCGGGCAGGTACTACTGCCGGGTGATGATCCTCAGTGAACGCGACGTGACTGTGCATAGCATCTGGGGAACCGATCTGTCAGTGCAAGGTGAGCAATCGGATCCTTAGCCCCCGAACTTGTCTTTGAATGTACAACAGCACGGCTGGGGAGAACAGGCCCTTCGGCCCATCGCGAGTCTAGGACCAGAGGGCACAGCCCCAGAATTAAAGGGCGGTACTCGCTGGAGTTTAGATGGACGAGGGGGGACCTCATTGAAACCTTAACGGAACAATGAAACGCCCGGATAGAGTGGACGTGGAGAGGATGTTCCCACTAGTGGGAGAGTCTAGGACCAGAGGGCACAGCCTCAGAGTTAAAGGACGTTCTTTAAGGAAGGAGATGAGGAGGAATTTCTTTAGTCAGAGGGTGGTGAATCTGTGGGATTCTTTGCCACAGACGGCTGTGGAGGCCACAAGTCAGTGGATGTTTTTAAGGCAGAGATAGATAGATTGTTGATCAGTGCGGGTGTCAGGGGTTATGGGGTGAAGGCAGGAGAATGGGGTTGGGAGGGAGAGATAGATCAGCCATGATTGAATGGCGGAGTGGACTTGAAGGGCCCAATTCTGCTCCTATCACTTATGACTTTATGGACTCAGTGGGCTTTAGGCCTGTTTCTGTGCGGTGTCTTTGAATTAAGCTATCGGGTGGTGGGCATAGGAGGGGGGGGGGGGGCGGGGAGATGTTTGCAAGAGAGGGCTTCCTTATTTCTCCGCTTCAAGCCCCCACAGAGAGGCCCAGCGTGACGGTGACCGTGACGTTGGTTGTCGAGAACACCACCCCCAGGGGAAGCCCACCCTGGGTGCCCTTCGTGGCCGGGGGCGGTGGGCTGCTGCTGCTGCTGCTGGGAGCTGGGGTGGTCATCTGCATCTGCCAGAGGAAGAGGAGAAGGAGGAGGAGAGGTGAGTGATGCTCAGGGTGGGTCCATCACACTGGGAGGTCCATCACACTGGGAGGTCCATCACACTGGGAGGTCCATCACACTGGGAGGTCCATCACACTGGGAGGTCCATCACACTGGGAGGTCCATCACACTGGGAGGTCCATCACACTGGGAGGTCCATCACACTGGGAGGTCCATCACACTGGGAGGTCCATCACACTGGGAGGTCCATCACACTGGGAGGTCCATCACACTGGGAGGTCCATCACACTGGGAGGTCCATCACACTGGGAGGTCCATCACACTGGGAGGTCCATCACACTGGGAGGTCCATCACACTGGGAGGTCCATCACACTGGGAGGTCCATCACACTGGGAGGTCCATCACACTGGGAGATCCATCACACTGGGAGGTCCATCACACTGGGAGGTCCATCACACTGGGAGGTCCATCACACTGGGAGGTCCATCACACTGGGAGGTCAATCACACTGGGAGGTCCATCACACTGGGAGGTCCATCACACTGGGAGATCCATCACATTGGGAGGTCCATCAGGATGGAGATAGCCCTGTTACCGGGAGGTCCCGTGGCTGGGAGTGCTCTTGCACTGGGAGGTCCCTGGTGATGGGGGGTCTCTCATTGGGCGAGCGTTCGGCGCCAGGTGATGTCCCCCCACTGTCAGGTCCATTGTGCCAGGAGCCGCCTCTCACAGGGGGGTCCGGCTTCCTCCAAAGACGTCGGTGGGTGGGTGGGTTATTTGACCCCTCTGTAACGTGCCTCCCCAGTGTGTGGCTGACGGGCAGAATCAGGGGGGAGTTAATGGGGGTGTGGAGGGGGGGGGGGAAAGATCTCGAGGAGGTCTCAGTGTTGTCACGGTGGCGCGACGGTAGAGTCGCTACCTTACAGCGCACGCAGCGCCGAAGACCCGGGTTCCATCCCGACTACGGGCGCTGTCTGTACGGAGTTTGTACGTTCTCCCCGTGACCCGCGTGGGGTTTCTCCGAGATCTTCGGTCTACTCCCACACTCCAAAGATGTGCGGGTTTGTAGGTTAATTGGCTTTGGTGTAAGTGTAAATTGTTGTGTGTGTGTGTGTGTGTGTGTGTGTGTGTGTGTGTGTGTGTCTGTGTGTCTGTCTGTGTGTGTCTGTGTGTGTCTGTGTCTGTGTCTGTGTCTGTGTCTGTGTCTGTCGCTGGGCAGCGCGGACCCGGTGGGCCGAAGGGCCTTGTTTCCGCTCTGTATCTCTGAACTAAAACAAAAGTAAGTGGGGGAGGTGAGATCTCTCTGAGGGACAGCATTGACTCGACGGGCCGAATGTCGGAACGCTACACGATTAAGGTTGTTGCTCAGAGTGTATGTCGGCACTGGGCCTGTACTCGCTGGAGTTTAGAAGGATGAGGGGGGACCTCATTGAAACGTACAGAACGGCCTGGATAAAGTGGGTGTGGAGAGGATGTTTCCACTAGTGGGAGAGTCTAGGACCAGAGGGCACGGCCTCAGAATTAAAGGACGTTCCTTTAGGAAGGAGATGAGGGGGGATTTCTTCAGTCAGAGGATGGTGAATTCTTTGCCACAGACGGCTGTGGAGGCCACAAGTCAGTGGGTATTGTTAAGACAGAGACAGATAGATTCTTGATCAGTGTGGGTGTCAGGGGTGATGGGGAGAAGGCAGGAGAATGGGGTTGGGAGGGAGAGATTGATCGGCCGTGATTGAATGGCGGAGTGGACTCGATGGGCCGAATGGCCCAATTCTGCTCCTGGAACCTATGAATGGACAACGCAGTCGAGAACGCCGCGCCGCGCCGTTTGTTGGACTGCTCCACACACACACGCAGGCTGCTGATAAACGCAACCATCCCCAACGATGCATGTTGGCGTTGAACCGGCCAAGCCCCTGGGCGGAGCCGGTTCAGGGAGACCCACTCTTTGCGGGGCATGTCCGAGCCGGGTGGGGCTGTGCTCGGTGTGGCGGGACGGGTTGTGCTTGAGGAGGCCGCAATGTCTGTTCCCAGCTGGTTCTCCTTGCCCCTAGTATACTCCTAGTATTGCAGGTGTACTAGGAGCACCCCTAGTATACTCCTAGTATTGCAGGTGTACTAGGAGCACCCCTAGTATACTCCTAGTATTGCAGGTGTACTAGGAGCACCCCTAGTATACTCCTAGTATTGCAGGTGTACTAGGAGCACCCCTAGTATACTCCTAGTATTGCAGGTGTACTAGGAGCACCCCTAGTATACTCCTAGTATTGCAGGTGTACTAGGAGCACCCCTAGTATACTCCGTATTCCAGGTGCGGTCTCACTAGGGCAGTTGTACAGGGCCCTAGTGAGACTGCACCTGGAGTACCGCGTGCAGTTTTGGTCTCCAAATTTGAGGAAGGACATTCTTCTCTTGCTATTGAGGGCGTGCAGCGTAGGTTCACCAGGTTAATCCCCGGGATGGCGGGACTGTCGTACGTTGAAAGACTGGAGCGACTGGGCTTGTATACACTGGAATTTAGAAGGATGAGAGGAGATCTTATCGAAACATATAAGATTATTAAGGGGTTGGACACGTTAGAGGCAAGAAACATGTTCCCAATGTTGGGGGAATCCAGAACCAGGGGCCACACAGTTTAAAAATAAGGGGTGGGCCATTTAGAACGGAGATGAGGAAAAACTTTTTCAGTCAGAGAGTTGTGAATCTGTGGAATTCTCTGCCTCGGAAGGCAGTGGAGGCCAATTCTCTGAATGCATTCACGAGAGAGCTAGATAGAGCTCTTAAGGATAGCGGAGTCAGAGGGTATGGGGAGAAGGCAGGAACGGGGTACTGATTGAGAATGATCAGCCGTGATCACATTGAATGGCGGCGCTGGCTCGAAGGGCCGAATGGCCTCCTTCTCCCCATATTGCCTATGTTGAAACCGGAACCACAGAGGGTCGCTGCGTAGGGCATAGGCGGCCGGTGATGATCGGCACGGCTTCGTTGTGCGCGGCTCTAGTATGGGCGCTGCGGCACCATGCTGGGGCGGCGTACGGCCTACGGCGCTGTACAGGAGCGCAAGACTCCATGGCGGGCAGGTGCCGAGAAGTGTGTTGAGCTCTGGGTGAATGTTTGTGATGTGGACTCCATAGGAAGACCTCTGCAGATGGTGGTGGTGATGTAGTACATATTTACAGCGCCAATTGTTGGGTAACCGCACTATTCTGTGGAAGGCAAGGGGAAGTGTTGGTGGTACAGTCTTACGCAAGTCATGGCCTGAGAACCACACTGTGTTACCTCAGTCCACCCGTCTGCAGTGCAGTTTATTGCAACGTTTACAGACACAGAGCCCTTTCGGCCCACCGGGTCCGCGCCGACCAGCGATCCCCACACACTAACGCTACCCCACACACACACACACACACACACACACACACACCAGGGACAGACAATTTCTACATTTATCCCAACCCAATCAACCTACAAATCCACACGTCTTTTGGAGTGCGGGAGGAAACCGAAGATCTCGGAGAAAACCTACGCAGGTCACGGGGAGAACGTACAAACTCCGTACAGACGGCGCCCGTAGTCGGGATGGAACCCGGGTCTCCGGCGCTGCATTCGCTGTAAGGCGGCAACTCTACCGCTCCGCCCGAGGTACAGTGAAAAGCTCTTTTGTTGCGTGCCAACCAGTCAGCGGAAAGACGACACACGATTACAATCGAGCCGTCCACAGTCTACAGTTCAGTTTAGTTTAGAGATAGATAGTTTAAAGCTGTACACTGTGGACGGCTTGATTAGAAAACAAAGAACATAGAAAACATAGAAAATAGGTGCAGGAGGAGGCCATTCGGCCCTTCGAGCCAGCACCGCCATTCATTGTTATCGTGGTTGATCATCCACAATCAGTAACCCGTGCCTGCCTTCTCCCCATATCCTTTGATTCCATTAGCCCCTAGAGCTCTCTCTAACCCTCTTTTAAATTCATCCAGTGATTTGGCCTCCACTGCCCTCTGTGGCAGAGAATTCCACAGATTCCCAACTCTCTGGGTGAAAAAGTTCCTTCTCACCTCAGTTTTAAATGGCCTCCCCTTTATTCTTAGACTGTGTGGTCCCTGGTTCTGGACTCCCCCAACATTGGGAACATTTTTCCTGCATCTAGCTTGTCCAGTACTTTTATAATTTTATACAATAGACAATAGGTGCAGGAGGAGGCCATTCGGCCCTTCGAGCCAGCACCGCCATTCAATGTGATCATGGCTGATCATTCTCAATCAGTACCCCGTTCCTGCCTTCTCCCCATACCCCCTGACTCCGTTATCCTTAAGAGCTCTATCTAACTCTCTCTTGAATGCATTCAGAGAATTGGCCTCCACTGCCTTCTGAGGCAGAGAATTCCACAGATTCACAACTCTCTGAGTGAAAAAGTTTCTACAAGATTTTAAAAGTTTTTATACGTCTCTATAAGGCCCCCAAGTGATTATTATCAGGTACGGTCCTTTCCGCTGACTGGTTAGCACGCAACAAAAAAGCTTTTCACTGTACCTCGGTACACGTGACAATAAACTGAACTACACCTTAGCTAGCTTTAATCAGATGTTACTGGACATTATCTTGTGCTAAATGTTAATGCCTTTATCCTGTATCGGTAGACCAGTTAGTCTGACATCAGTGGTGGGGCAGATGCTGGAGTCAATTATAAAAGACAAAATTGCGGAGCATTTGGATAGTAGTAACAGGATCGTTCCGAGTCAGCATGGATTTACGAAGGGGAAATCGTGCTGGACTAATCTTCTGGAATTCTTTGAGGATGTAACCAGGAAAATTGACAGGGGAGAGCCGGTGGATGTGGTGTACCTCGGCTTTCAGAAAGCCTTTGACAAGGTTCCACATAGGAGATTAGTGGGCAAAATTAGAGCACATGGTATTGGAGGTAGGGTACTGACATGGATAGAAAATTGGTTGGCAGACAGAAAGCAAAGAGTGGGGATAAATGGGTCCCTTTCAGAATGGCAGGCAGTGACTAGTGGGGTACCGCAAGGCTCGATGCTGGGACCGCAGCTATTTACAATATACATTAATGACTTGGATGAAGGGATTAAAAGTACCATTAGCAAATTTGCAGATGATACAAAGCTGGGTGGTAGTGTGAACTGTGAGGAAGATGCTATGAGGTTGCAGGGTGACTTGGACAGGTTGTGTGAGTGGGCGGATGCATGGCAGATGTAGTTTAATGTGGATAAGTGTGAGGTTATCCACTTTGGTGGTGAGAATAGGAAGGCAGATTATTATCTGAACGGTGTCAAGTTAGGAACAGAGGACGTACAACAAGATCTGGGTGTCCTAGTGCATCAGTTACTGAAAGGAAGCATGCAGGTACAGCAGGCAGTGAAGAAAGTCAATGGAATGTTGGCCTTCATAACATGAGGAGTTGAGTACAGGAGCAAAGAGGTCCTTCTGCAGTTGTACAGGGCCCTAGTGAGACCGTACCTGGAGTACTGTGTGCAGTTTTGATCTCCAAGTTTGAGGAAGGATATTCTTGCTATTGAGGGCGTGCAGCGTAGGTTTACTAGGTTAATTCCCGGAATGGCGGGACTATCATATGACTGGAGCGACTAGGCTTGTATACACTGGAATTTAGAAGGATGAGAGGAGATCTTATCGAAACGTATAAGATTATTAAGGGGTTGGACACGTTAGAGGCAGGAAACATGTTCGCAATGTTGGGGGAGTCCAGAACCAGGGGACACAGTTTAAGAATAAGGGGTAGGCCATTTAGAACAGTGATGAGGAAAAACATTTTCAGTCAGAGAGTTGTGAATCTGTGGAATTCTCTGCCTCAGAAGGCAGTGGAGGCCAATTCTGTGAATGCATTCGAGAGAGAGCTGGATAGAGCTCTTAAGGATAGCGGAGTCAGGGGGTATGGGGAGAAGGCAGGAACGGGGTACTGATTAAGAATGATCAGCCATGATCACATGAATGGTGTTGCTGGCTCGAAGGGCTGAATAGCCTCTTTCTGCACCTATTGTCTATGTTGAAACTGGAGCCACAGAGGGTCGCTGCGTGACAGGAGAAAGGGGGACGAGACGACAGGCGTTGAGGTCCCGGTTGCCGTGAATCCTGGGCGAGGTGGCGCAAAGGGCGTTTGGCGTCCGATGGGGCCTTGGGCTCCAACCCATGGGTGAAGAACTCTCTGCCAAGCTCGGCTGGAACGTGGTACCTGTGAGCACCGGCAGGAGATCCGTCGGAGTAGGGCGTAGGCAGCCGGTGATGATCGGCACGGCTTCGTTGTGCGCGGCTCTAGTATGGGCGCTGTGGCGCCATGCTGGGGCGGCGTACAGCCTACGGCGCTGTACAGGAGCGCAAGACGCCATGGCGGGCAGGTGCCGAGAAGTGTGTTGAGCTCTGGGTGAACGCTTGTGATGTGGACTCCATAGGAAGACCTCTGCAGATGGTGGTGGTGATGTAGTACATATTTACAGCGCCAATTGTTGGGTAACCGCACTATTCTGTGGAAGGCAAGGGGGAGTGTTGGTGGTACAGTCTTACGCAAGTCATGGCCTGAGAACCACACTGTGTTATCTCAGTCCACCCGTCTGCAGTGCAGTTTATTGCCACGTTTACAGACACAGAGCCCTTTCGGCCCACCGGGTCCGCGCCGACCAGCGATCCCCGCACACTAACACACACACACACACACACACACGTCTACATTTATCCCGACCCAATCAACCTACAAACCCGCACGTCTTTTTGAGTGCGGGAGGATACCGAAGATCTCGGAGAAAACCCGCGCGGGTCACGGGGAGAACGTACAAACTCCGTACAGACGGCGCCCGTAGTCGGGATGGAACCCGGGTCTCCGGCGCTGCATTCGCTGTAAGGCGGCAATTCTACCGCCCCGCCCGAGGTACAGTGAAAAGCTCTTTTGTTGCGTGCCAACCAGTCAGCGGAAAGATGACACACGATTACAATCGAGCCGTCCACAGTCTACAGTTCAGTTTAGTTTAGTACACTGTGGACGGCTCGATTAGAAAACAAAGAGCATAGAAAACATAGAAAATAGGTGCAGGAGGAGGCCATTCGGCCCTTCGAGCCTGCACCGACATTCATTGTGATCATGGCTGATCATCCACAATCAGTAACCCGTGCCTGCCTTCTCCCCACATCCCTTGATTCCACTAGCCCCTAGAGCTCTATCTAACTCTCTTTTAAATCCATCCAGTGATTTGGCCTCCACTGCCCTCTGTGGGTGAAAAAGTCCCTTCTCTCCTCAGTTTTAAATGGCCTCCCCTTTATTGTTAGACTGTGTGTGTGGCCCCTGGTTCTGGACTCCCCCAACATTGGGAACATTTCCCTTCATCTAACTTTGTCCAGTCCTTTTATAATTTTACACGTCTCTATCAGATCCCTGAGTGATTGTAATCGTGTATTGTTACCTTTAATCAGATGTCACTGTACATTATCTTGTGCTAAATGTTAATGCCTTTATCCTGTATCTGTAGACTGTGGACGGCTCGATTGTAATTGTGTATAGTCTTTCCGCTGACTGGTTAGCACGCAACACAAAAGCTTTTCACTGTACCTCGGTACACGTGACAATCAACTAAACATCTCCGTAATCATCCTTTTCTTGTCTTTTGCTCAACAGAGGTGATTAAGAAACAAGTTCCAGACGAGTGAGTAAACAATATTAATACTCTGTTTTATTGTCTACAACCCTGCTGTCCATCTATGTACTAAAACTCTAGTTTGTTTGTTTGTTTGTTTGTTCCTGAACTACAGCCAAAACGGTACACGATAGCGCAACAATTTTAGGCCCACCTTACTCACCTTCGTCCCTTTGGTGCTAATGGAAGAAGTTTCATTGGAATCGGTGTTATGTTTTTAAAGTTATTCACGTTTTAAAGTTTAAATCTATCTCCTTGGGAGGGAGGGGGGAGTGGAGGGGGTTTGAGAGGGATGGAGTGGGGGCGAGGGGAGGGGAAGGGTGATGGTAGGAAGGGGGAGGAGGAGTGGAGGGGGGATGGGGTGAAGGGGGGAGGGGAGGGGGGGTGGGGAGGGGGAAGGGGGAGACTTGTGAGAGCGGGAGGGGAAGGGGGGAGAGTGATGGGAGGGGGAGGGTGAAGGGGGAGGGAGGGTGGGGAGAGGGAAGGGGGAGGGGGTGGGGAGGAGGGAGGGGTGGGGAGGGGGAAGGGGGAGACTGGTGAGAGGGGGAGGGGAAGAGGGGAGGGGGAGGGGAGGGGGAGGGTGATGGGTGGGAGGGGGTGGAGGGGGGAGGTGGGGGAGGGGGGAGGTGGGGGAGGGGGAGGGAGGAGGGGAGGGGGAGGAGAAGGTGGAGGAGGGAGGGGGAAGGTGATGGGGGGAGGGGGTGAAGGGAGAGGGGAGGGGGAGGTGGGAGAGGGGGGAGGGGAAGGAGGTGGGGGAGAGGGGGAGGGAGGGGGGGAGGGAGGGTGCTGTACCAATGCAGGAGAGGTTTGGGCCCAACGGGTCCACTTGGTCCAACGTGTCCAGTTGTTGGGGATACAACCTTAATAAATTACAGCCAAGGTCACTACAACTGACTAAGTCACCTCTAGAACACATGGTGCTGGAGTAACTCAGTGGGTCAGGCAGCATCTCTGAAGGATATGGGTGACGTTTCGGGTCGGGACCCCTTTCGTTTAGTTTTAGTTCGGAGATCTCCGCACACTAACACTATCCTACACACACTGGGGACAATTTACATTTAGCCAATTAACCTACAAATCCGCACGTGTTTGGAGTGTGGGAGGAAACCGGAGATCTCGGAGAAAACCCACGCAGGTCACGGGGAGAACGTACAAACTCCGCACAGACAGCGCCCGTGGTCGGGATGGAACCCGGGTCTCCGGCGCTGCGTGCGCTGTAAGGCAGCAACTCTACCGCTGCGCCACCGTGACCGCCCAACAATTCTTCAAACCCTTTCTCTCTGTGGCATATTAAAACATGGAAGCACAGCACAGCACAGCCCAGGAACATTCTAACCGGGAATAAAGATTGCTTTACTACACAGTACAACTGTTTTAGTTCTTTTAGTTTCAGAGAAACAGCGTGGAAACAGTCCCTTCGGCCCACTGAGTCCGCGCTGACCAGCGATCACCCAATCAGTTAGGGTTGCCAACTGTCCCGTATTAGCCGGGACATCCTGTACCTTGGGCTAGATTGGTTTGTCCCGTACGGGACCGCCCTTGTCCCATATTAAGCCCAGGGGGCGCTGTAGGCCCGGACACTGTAAGCCCGGACACTGTAGGCCAGGACACTGTAGGCCCGGACGCTGTAGGCCTGGACACTAGGCCCAGACGCTGTAGGCCAGGACGCTGTAGGCCCGGACGCTGTAGGCCAGGACACTGTAGGCCTGGATGCTGTAGGACTGGACACTAGGCCCGGACGCTGTAGGCCAAGACGCTGTAGGCCCGGACGCTGTAGGCCAGGACGCTGTAGGCCCGGACGCTGTAGGCCAGGACGCTGTAGGCCCGGACACTGTAGGCCCGGACACTGTAGGCCCGGACACTGTAGGCCCGGACACTGTAGGCCCGGACACTGTAGGCCCGGGCTATGGCAGACTGTGGAGACCCAGACCCCCCACACGACAAGAATAAAATATACATTAGACACAATTAAACATTATCACGAGTAAATTATACACAATTAAACTTAATTGTACATAAGCTATACTTGAAATGTACAGGACAATGAAAAGAAAAAGATTATAAATACAGGACATAAGCGTGATTCACAATTACAACATCAAGTTAGTGGTTGTGAGAGAGATGTGTTCTCGTGTTCTGTTGCCGAGGGAGGACTAAGCTTGCAATGTATTCATAATCCTCTGTGTAACTAGGTATAACCCCCAGCCATGTATCATCTAACAGCATTAACAATAAACTCCACATCGGATTGTAAGGTGGAAGAACTGTACTAGAGTTTCCAAGCATGAGAAAGGGGTGGAGGTAGGGATCGAACCTGGGTCCCTGGCGCTGTGACACACACACACACGCACACATGTACACACACACACACACACACGTACACACACACACACACACACACACACACACACACACACACACACACGCACACACACACACGCACACGCACACACGCACACGCACACACACAAACTCCACACGTACACATGCACACACTCCATACACACGCACGTACACATGCACACACTCACACACGTACACACACATACTTGTACACACACACACACACACAAGACTCGGTGGGCCGAAGGGCCTTTTTCCGCGCTGTATCTCTAAACTAAACTGAACTAAATAGAATGGGATTACAGGAGGTTTGGATGTAAATGGGCGATGGTGTCTGATAATGAACTATCCTACCACAACCAGAGAGCAGTGCTGAACTACTATCTACCTCATTGGAGACCCTCGGACTATCCTTGATCGGACTTTACCTTGCACTGAACGTTATTCCCTTATCACGTATCTGTAGACTGTGGACGGCTCGATTGTAATCGTGTGTCGTCTTTCCGCTGACTGGTTAGCGCGCAACAAAGCTTTTCACTGTACCTCGGTACACGTGACAACAAACTGAAGTTAACAGTGGCTCAGTGTGGGAAGGAAGTGCTAGTTTAAAGGGAAGATAGATACAAAGTGCTGGAGTAACTCAGCGGGACAGGCAGCATCTGCTAAAACTCTCGTTTGTTTGTTTGTATGTTCCTGAACTACAGCCAAAACGGTACACGATAGCGCGACAATTTTAGGCCCACCTTACTCACCGTCGTCCCTTTGGTGCTAATGGAAGAAGTTTCATTGAAATCGGCGTTATATTTTTAAAGTTATTCACATTTTAACGTTTAAATCTATCTCCTAGGGAGGGAGGGGGAGGGAAGTTAAGGGGGGTTGAGGGGGATGGAGTGGGTGGGAGGGAGGAGGGTGGAGGGGCGGAGGGGGGAGGAGAGGGTGCTGCACCAATGCAGGAGAGGTTTGGGCCCAACGGGTCCACTTGGTCTAGTCGCTGGATGGAAGGAACGGGTGACGTTTTGGGTCGCGACCCTTCTTCAGACAGAAGAAGGGCCAGCACAGACACAGTGGGCCGAAGGGCCAGTTTTCATGCTGTATCTCTCTATGGCTCTACAGACACTGTGCATTACCAGCGGTAGCTTTGGTCTGGATATATTGAAGATGATATCATAATGACTTATATTTGTGGAATATGTAAACAGATTTATAATCTGGCAGAACATAGACATAAAGTGCTGGAGTAGCTCAGCGGGTCAGGCAGCGTCTCTGGAGAGAAGGAATGGGTGACGTTTAGGGGTTGCCAACTGTCTCGCTCCCAAATACGGGACAAGGTGACGTCACCGCCCCGCGCCCCACGTGACCTCACCCAGCCAGCGGACACGTGTTCTCGCTCCAACAATGGCGGCTGCCCGGGCCGGGAGCCGGGTTGCTACGCAACCTCCGCTAGGCTCACCTGGGCCTCTGGGCCTAGACAGTCCAGTGCTAAAATGTCGGACACCTAGAGCGTCCGCGCCTACAGCGTCCGGGCCTACAGCGTCGGGGTCTACAGTGTCCGTGCCTACAGCGTCCGGGCCTACAGCGTCGGGGCCTACAGCGTCCGGGCCTACAGTGTTTACGGGCCTACAGTGTCCGGGCCTACACTGTCCGGGCCTACAGTGTTTACGGGCCAACAGTGTCCGGGCCTACAGTGTCCGGGCCTACACTGTCCGGGCCTACACTGTCCGGGCCTACAGCGTACAGGCCTACAGCGTCCGGGCCTACAGCGTACAGGCCTACAGCGTCCGGGCCTACAGCGTCCGGACCTACACTGTCCGGGCCTACAGTGTCCGGGCCTGCAGCGCCTCCTGGGCCTAATACAGTACAAGGGTGGTCCCGTACGGGACGAACCAATTTAGCCCAAAATAGGGGATGTCCCGGCTAATATGGGACAGTTGGCAATCCTAATGACGTTTCCGGTCGAGACCCTTCTTCAGATTTCTTTTATAATCTGGCAAGTGCTCCTATAATATAACTCTCTCTCTCTCTCTCTCTCTCTCCCTCTCCCACAGCCCGCCAGCTGTGGACAAACACCTGGATCAGCATCAGGAAGGTACAGTAAATCCTTGCTGATTATTTCGGGGGGCACGGCGGTAGAGTTGCTGCCTCACGGCGCCAGAGACCCGGGTTCCATCCCGACCACGGGCGCTGTCTGTACGGAGTTTGCACGTTCTCCCCGTGACCTGTGTGGGTTTTCTCCGGGTGCTCCGGTTTCCTCCCACACTCCAAAGACGTGCGGGTTTGTAGGTTAATTGGCCCTCTGCAAATTGTCCCCAGTGTGTGTAGGATAGTGCTAGTGTACAGATCATTGATAATCTGTAAATCATCCCTGGTGTGTAGGAAGGAACTGCAGGTGCTGGTTTACATCGAAGGTAGACACAAAGTGCTGGAGTAACTCAGCAGGTCAGGCAGCATCTCGGGAGAGAAGGAATGGGCAGAGAGAGAGAGAGAGAGAGAGAGAGAGAGAGAGAGAGAGAGAGAGAGAGAGAGAGAGAGAGAGAGAGAGAGAGAGACTCACACACACACACAGAAGCACACACACGTTCACATCCTCACACGTTCACACTCACACTTGCACGCTCACACAAACATATGCACACATGCAGTCACGCACAGGCACAGGCACACACGCGCACACACACAATCGTGCAATCACGCATGCACATGCACACACACACATGCACACACATACACACACAAACACACACACACCGTGCCAGTGGTCGGGATGGAGCCCAGGTGTATGTGGGCTGTACTGAGTACTGGGCCACTGCATTAAGGAGAACAGAACAGGTTTCTAACACAGCAATCGTTGATTATATTTTCAGACGCTGCTGATGTACCTGAGAATTATTCTCCCAACGTGCCTGTTTCTCAGGTAAGACCGTTGCTGTTTAAATCAAGAAGCCTACTGATTATACAGATGGAGACTCAGAGTCACACAGCGTGGAAACAGGCCCTTCGGCCCAACTCCCCCCTGCTGACCAACATGCCCCATCTACACTAGTCCCCTTTGCATGCGCTTGGTCCTTGTTGTGTTTTTTTGACTGTCATGGAGTCACAGAGTGACACAGCATGGAAACAGGCCCTTCGGCCCAACTTGCCCACATCGGCCAACAATGTCCCAGCTACACTAGTCCCATCTGCCCGCGTTTGGCCCATATCCCTCCAAACCCGTCCTATCCATGAACCTGTCTAACTGTTTCTTAAACGATGGGATAGTCCCAGCCTCAACTACCTCCTCCGGCAGCTCGTTCCATACACCCACCACCCTCTGTGTGGAAAAAGTTACTCCTCGAATTCCTATTAAATCTTTGCCCCTTCACCTTGAACCTGTGTCCTCTGGTCCTCGATTCCCCCACTCTGGGCAAGAGACTCTAATGTGCGTCTACCTGATCTATTCCTCTCATGATTTTGTACACCTCTATAAGATCGCCCCTCATCCTCCTGAGCTCCATGGAATAGAGACCCAGCCTGTTCAACCTCTCCCTGTAGCTCACACACTCTAGTCCTGGCAACATCCTCGTGAATCTTCTCTGAACCCTTTCCAGCTCGGCGACATCTTTCCTGTAACACTGTGCCCAGAACTGAACACAATAATCAATTTCCCTCCTGGGTTGAATAACGTTTTATCGTACAGTATCGTAAAGTCTTGTTTGGGCAGTGACCAGTGGGGTACCGCAAGGCTCAGTGCAGGGACCCCAGTTATCTACAATATATATTAATGATTTGGACGAGGGAATTGAATGCAACATCTCTAAGTTTGCGGATGACACGAAGCTGGGTGGCAGTGTTAGCTGCGAGGAGGATGCTAGGAGGCTGCAGAGAGACTTGGATAGATTAGGAGAGTGGGCAAATGCATGGCAGATGCAATATAATGTGGATAAATGTGAGGTTATCCACTTTGGTGGCAAGAACAGGAAAGCAGAGTATTACCTGAATGGTGGTCAATTAGGAAAAGGGGAGATGCAACGTGACCTGGGTGTCATGGTGCACCAGTCATTGAAAGTAAACGTGCAGGTGCAGCAGGCAGTGAAGAAAGCGAATGGTATGTTAGCATTCATAGCAAGAGGATTTGAGTATCGGAGCAGGGAGGTTCTGCTGCAGTTGTACAGGGCATTGGTGAGACCGCACCTGGAGTATTGTGTACAGTTTTGGTCTCCTAATCTGAGGAAAGACATTCTAGCCTTAGAGGGAGTACAGAGAAGGTTCACCAGATTGATCCCTGGGATGGCGGGACTTTCATATGAAGAAAGACTGGATAGACTCTGCTTGTACTCTCTGGAATTTCGAAGACTGAGGGGGGATCTTATAGAAACATATAAAATTCTTAAGGGGTTGGAGAGGCTAGATGTGGGAAGATTGTTCCCGATGTTGGGGAAGTCCAGAACAAGGGGTCACAGTTTAAGGATAAGGGGGAAGTCTTTTAGGACAGAGATGAGAACGTTTTTTTTCACACAGAGAGTGATGAATCTGTGGAATTCTCTGCCACAGAAGGTAGTTGAGGCCAGTTCATTGGCTATATTTAAGAGGGAGTTAGATGTGGCCCTTGTGGCTAAAGGGATCAGGGGGTATGGAGAGAAGGCAGGTACGGGATACTGAGTTGGATGATCAGCCATGATCATATTGAATGGCGGTGCAGGCTCGAAGGGCCGAATGGCCTACTCCTGCACCTATTTTCTATGTTTCTATGTTTCCCCTTTCTCTGCAGGGCGATGGATCGAAA
>NC_135986.1:3174515-3205560 GCF_053455715.1 Rhinoraja longicauda
GGAATTAATGACATTGGAATGGACTGAGCTTACAATTCACCACGCAAAGACACACATACCCGCACACAGCCAAACTCTTCAGTAAGGCCATCAGTCATAGCAGCAGAATGAGGCCATTCGGCCCATCGAGTCCACTCCGCCATTCAATCATGGCCGATCTATCTCTCCCTCCCAACCCCATTCTCCTGCCTTCTCCCCATAACCCCTGACACCCGCACTAATCAACAATCTATCTATCTCTGCCTTAAAAATACCCACTGACTTGTGGCCTCCACAGCCGTCTGTAGCAAAGAATCCCACAGATTCACCACCCTCTGACTGAAGGAATTTCTCCTCATCTCCTTCCTAAAGGAGCGTCCTTTAATTCTGAGGCTGTGCCCTCTGGTCCCAGACTCTCCCACCAGTAGAAACATCCTCTCCACATCCACTCTATCCAGGCCGCTCACAGTTCTGTATGTTTCAATGAGATCTATCACTTTCACACCTTACCCTTCCATATCTCTGCCCCCCCCCCTCCTCTCCCCCTGGCTCTCAGTCTGAAGCAAAGATACTAAAATGGCGCCCAAAATGGCGGCGCTGCCCTAGCAGCTGCGGCTTACCTGCGGTCCGTTTGTCTTTGTGTTTTTGTTGTTTTTTTTGTCTTAATTGTAGATGTGATATTATGTTTTTTTGTGGTTGTGTACTATGTGTGTGTGTGTGGGGGGGGGGGGGGGGGGGGCGGGAACTGTAAAATTGTAAATTTGTCCCTTCCAAACGGAGACCCGACCTTTGTTTTTTGGGTGGTGTCTCCGTTCCTGCTGCGGCCTACCATCGACCAAACTCCTGGGGCTGGCGGCCTCCAGGGCTCTGGTTCGCAGAGCCTGCGGACCGGACTCACCATCAGCGGAGCCGGCCGTCTTCGGAGGCTGCGGGAGTGGCTGCGACTCGCCTTCGGAGGCTTCGGCTCGGGCCGCGTGGATGCCGACATCGGGAGCTCCGGCAGCGGCAGCGTGTTCGCCCGCCCTGGATCGCGGGGCTTGGGTCGGCCCGCCGTGGACATTTCACCGTCCGGCGCGGCCTGAAATAGGCCGCGGGATTTTTCTCTGCTCGGCGGGGGCTTCAATGTCGGGAGCCCCGACGTGCAGCGGCAGCGTCTTCGCCTGCACCGGTTCGCGGGGCTTGGGTCGGCCCGCTGTGGACCTTTCACCGTCCGGCGCGGCCTGGAACGTGGCAACTTCAACAGCCGGACCGCAAGAGAAGACGGCAGGGGAAGAGAAAAGACATTCTGGCCTTCCATCACAGTGAGGAGGGGACTGGAGGAGACTCACTGTGATGGATTGTTTCTTTTTTGTGTGTTTTGTGTTGGTTGGGGTTGTGTAATTTGCTTATTTTATTGCTCTTATTGTTGGACTGTGGGTGACGAAATCTCGTCCAAAAAAACTTGTTTTGTGGATGACAAATAAAGATATCCTGAATCCTAGAGGAGCAAGATAGACCACTCGACCCTAAAAACCGTAGTACGTCACGGCGCCATTTTAGTAGGCAGAAACTTGCAGAAACATTTAAAAAGAAAAATAACACAAATCTATGAGGTGATAGATGGGATATATTCTGCATTTTAATGGTGTCATCACACCTACTGTTCCCCCAAGACACTGATTACACTGCGAGAGGCAGAGCGAACGGTGGGTTTTGCTTACTAAAATGGCGGCCGTTACGCTCCTTTGCGTACTACACTTCAGTACGGGCGATTTCAACGGAGTGGTCCATCTCAATTTACAGCCCTTGTCCAAGTCCTTAGTTTTTTAGTATTTTTAATTTTTAAAAGTACAGCGCAGAAACAGGCCCTTCGGCCCACCGGGTCCGCGCCGACCAGCGATCCCCGCACACTAACACTGTCCTACACACACACACACACACACTAGGGGCGATTTTTACATGTGCCAGGTCAATTAACCTACAAACCCGCTCGTCTTTGGAGTGTGGGAGGAAACCGGAGCACCCGGAGAAATCCCACGCAGGTCACGGGGAGAACGTACAAACTCCGTACAGACAGCACCTGTAGTCGGGATCGAACCCGGGTCTCCGGCGCTGCATTCGCTGTAAGGCAAATCTATCCAACACACGAGGGACAATTTTACAGAAGCTAATTAACCTTCAGACCCGCAAAGTCCAGATTTTTATTTTTTATTTTAGTTGAGTTTAGTTGAGTTTAATTTAGTTTAGTCGAGTTTAGTTTAATTGAGTAAAGTTTTGTTTAGATTAGTTTAGTTTAGTTTAGTCGAGTTGAGTTTAGTTTAGTTTAGTTTAGTCGAGTTGAGTTTAGTTTAGTTTAGACACACAATGCTGGAGTAACTCAGCGGGTCAGGCAGCATCTCCGGAGAGAAGGAATCTTCAGAAAGGTTAGTTTAGTTTAGTTTCATTTCATTTCGAGGTACAGCGTGGAAACAGGCCCTTCGGCCCACCAAGTCCACGCCGACCAGCAGTCACCTGATACACTAGTACTATCCTACACACACTGTGGACAGTCTTACAGAAGCCAATCGACCTATACACCTGCATGTTGAGTTTAGTTTAGATTAGTTTAACCGGCGTCTGCGATTTGTCCCCTCGGGCGGAGGTCGGGATCGGAAAACCGTGGGTCTACGCTGCCTCCGCGCCGAAACACCCCCTTCACGGATGCTAAGTTCCTCCAGACGGTACAGACGGGGAGGGGGAGGGGGAGGGTGGAGGGGGGAGAGAGGGGGAAACGATGGGCGTGGGCAGGATCGGGAACGGCTCCCTTTACATGGCGACTGTTGGCACACCTTGACCGCGCAACACAAGGAGTTTTCACCTTTCACCTGACAATCAAGTGCCCGTTCATCGTTCCGGACCTTTCCGTGCCTTTAGGAACGGGGTACGACGGGGGGGGGGGGGGGGGGGAAAGGGGGACGCGGGCGGGATCGGGGGCAAGCAGGAACTTTGAGGGTGGCCCTTTACGTGTGGAGACTGTTGGGCCGCACACTGGTGTGGAGGAGGTGTGATCCTGGCACTGGGAGGGTGGGAAGATTGTTTGGGGGTCGGTTGGGGGGGGGGGATATCACCGTTGGGGGGTTGGAGTGGCACCGGGAGGGAGGGGGAAGGGGGGGCTATTTCCACCACTGGGGTGGGGGTTAAAAGGAAGGAGATGAGGAGGAATTTCTTCAGTCAGAGGGCGGTGAATCTGTGGGATTCTTTGCAACAGACGGCTGTGGAGGCCACAGGTCAGTGGGTGTTTTTAAGGCAGAGATAGATAGATTGTTGATTAGTGTGGGTGTCAGGGGTGATGGGGAGAAGGCAGGAGAGTGGGGTTGGGAGGGAGGGATGGATCAGCTGTGATTGAATGGCGGAGTGGGCTCGATGGGCCGAGGGGGGGGGGGGGGAGTGGGGGTGAGGGGTGGTGGGGAGGAGGGGTGAGTGGGGCGTGGGGAGGGTTGAATGACAGTCACCTGGGGGGGGGTGGGGAGGGGTGCGATGAGGGGAGGTGTGAGGGGTGAGTGAGTGGAGGGGTGAGTGACGGTCACCGGGGGTGGTAGGGAAGGGGTGAGGGGTGGGGGGAGGGGTGAATGATGGTCACGGGGGTGCCCTCACCAGCGGTCGATGCCACCACCGGCAGGGAGCGGTGTCAGTGGCGTTTCCAGTCGGGACGCGGTCTCCAACTTGCCCACACCGGCCAACATGCCCCAGCTACACTAGTCCCACCTGCCTGCACTTGGTCCATATCCCTCCAAACCCGTCCTATCCATGTACCCGTCCAACTCTCCAGGCAACTTCCTCGTAAATCTTCTCTGAACCCTTTCCAGCTTGACAATATCTTTCCTATAACACGGTGCCCAGAACTGAACGCAATATTCTAAAAATTCACAATATTCATAAAATTCACAATATTCCTTCGCTCAGTCTGCCTTAACCAACCTGATCTCCCGGTGGCTGAGCACTTCAACTCCCCCTCCCACTCCCAGTCTGACCTTTCTGTCATGGGCCTCCTCCAGTGCCATAGTGAGGCCCACCGGAAATTGGAGGAACAGCACCTCATATTTCGCTTGGGCAGCTTGCAGCCCAGCGGTATGAACATTGACTTCTCCAACTTTAGATAGTTCCTCTGTCCCTCTATTCCCCTCCTCCTTCCCAGATCTCCCTCTATCTTCCTGTCTCCACCTATATCCTTCCTTTGTCCCGCCCCCCCCCTGACATCAGTCTGTAGAAGGGTCTCGACCCGAAACGTCACCCATTCCTTCTCTCCTGAGATGCTGCCTGACCTGCTGAGTTACTCCAGCATTTTGTGAATAAATACCTTCGATTTGTACCAGCATCTGCAGTTATTTTCTTACAATATTCTAAATGCGGTCTCACCGACAATGTCTTATAACAACTGCAACGTGACCTCCCAACTTCTAGACTCAAGAACCACTTTTACCCTTCGGTAGGTGTGCTAGTGGTTACGGGGAGAAGGCAGGCGGGGGAATGGGGTTGAGAGGGAAAGAGAGATCAGCCATGATTGAATGGCGGGGTAGACTGGACGGGCCGAATGGCCAAATTCTGCTCCGGTCACAAATGAATCAGGAACCAGTCTTTAACCCCTAACAGTAGGGGATAAAGAACCGGTCATTGTTTGCCTAAGGTGGACACAAAATGCTGGAGTAACTCAACGGGTCAGGCAGCGTCTCTGGAGAGAAGGAACTAGGTGACGTTTCGGGTCAAGAGGCGAGACCCACGTTCAGACCGCGTAGGAGGAATTAGTGCACGGGGGGATGGCCGGTCAGCACGGACTCGGTGGGCCGAAGGGCTTGTTTCCACGCTATATCTCTAAACTAAACACAGCCACACCAGAGAGAACGTCGACCCAACTTGTCCCAAGTCTCACAGTCTCGCGGAGTCCATTCATTCAGCGGTGGGCCGAGCACTCCCTCTGCTGTCCAGTCGATGAACTGCGGGCGCAGCAGGGCCTGTCTCTCTGCTTCTCTTATCATCTCAATGGTGTCAGGTTGGGTAAGGGGGGAGGTGCAGCGAGACCTGGGTGTCCTTGTACACCAGTCACTGAAAGGTGTCGTGCAGGTACAGCAGGCAGTGAAGAAAGCTCACGGTGTGTTGGCCTTCATAACGAGAGGATTTCAGTACAGGAGTAAAGAGGTCCTTCTGCAGTTGTACAGGGCCCTGGTGAGACCACATCTGGAGTATCGTGTACAGTTTTGGTCTCCAAATGTGAGGAAGGACGTCCTTGCTATTGAGGCAGTGCAGCGTAGGTTTACCAGGTTAATCCCCGGGATGGCGGGACTGCCATATGAGGAAAGATTGAAAAGACTGGGCTTCTATTCACTGGAGTTTAGAAGGGTGAGAGGGGGATCTTATAGAGACGTATAAAATTATAAAAGGATTGGACAAGCTAGATGCAGGAAAAATGTTCCCAATGTTGGGCGAGTCCAGAACCAGGGGCCACACAGTCTAAGAATAAAGGGGAGGCCATTTAAAACTGAGGTGAGAAGGAACTTTTTACCCAGAGAGTTGTGAATTTATGGAATTCTCTGCAACAGAGGGCAGTGGAGGCCAAATCACTGGATGGATTTAAGAGAGAGTTAGATAAAGCTCTGGGGGCTAGCGGAATCAAGGGGTATGGGGAGAAGGCAGGCACGGGTTACTGTTTGTGGATGATCAGCCACGATCACAATGAATGGCGGTGCTGGCTCAAAGGGTCGAATGGCCTCCTCCTGCATCTATTTTTCTATGATTTCTCTGTTCTTTGTTTTCTAATCAAGCCGTCCACAGTGTACAGCTCTGTATCTCTAAACTGAACTGTGCACGGCTCGATTGTAATCGTGTGTTGTCTCCCTGCTAACTGGTTAACACGCAACAAAGGACGTCCCAGTGTGATGGACCTCCCAGTGTGATGGACCTCCCAGTGTGATGGACCTCCCAGTGTGAGGGACCTCCCAGTGTGATGGACCTCCCAGTGTGATGTCCCAGTGCAATGGACCTCCCAGTGTGATGGACCTGCCAGTGTGATGGACCTCCCAGTGTGATGTCCCAGTGTGATGGACCTCCTCGTACGATGGATCTCCCAGTGTGATGGACCTCCCAGAGTGATGGACCTCCCAGAGTGATGGATCTCCCAGTGTGATGGACCTCCCAGAGTGATGGACCTCCCAGAGTGATGGACCTCCCAGTGTGATGGACCTCCCAGTGTGATGGACCCACCCAGAGCATCACTCACCTCTCCTCCTTCTCCTCCTCCTCTGGCAGATACAGATGACCACCCCAGCTCCCAGCAGCAGCAGCCCACCGCACTTGGCCACAAAGAGCACCCAGGGTGGGCTTCCCCTGGGGGTGGTGCTCTCGACAACCACCGTGATGCTGGGCCTCTCTGTGGGGGCTTGAAGCCGAGAAATAAGGAACCCCTCTTTTGCAAACATCTCCCCCCCTCCTATGTCCACCACCCGATAGCTTAATTCAAAGACACCGCACAGAAACAGGCCTAAAGCCCACTGAGTCCATAAAGTCATAAGTGATAGGAGCAGAATTGGGCCCATCAAGTCCACTCCGCCATTCAATCATGGCTGATCTATCTCTCCCTCCCAACCCCATTCTCCTGCCTTCTCCCCATAACCCCTGACACCCGCACTAATCAACAATCTATCAATCTCTGACTTAAATATATCCAGACTTGTGGCCTCCACAACCGTCTGTGGCAAAGAATCCCACAGATTCACCACCCTCTGACTAAAGAAATTCCTCCTCATCTCCTTCCTAAAAGAACGCCCTTTAATTCTGGGGCTATGCCCTCTGGTCCTAGACTCGCGGTGGGCCGAAGGGCCTGTTCCCAGCTGTGCTGTTGTACATTCAAAGCGAAGTTCGGGGGCTAAGGATTCGATTGCTCACCTTGCACTGACAGATTGGTTCCCGGGACGCTTTGCCAAATTTTGGGGCGTTCACCGGGGATCATCACCCAGCAGTAGTACCTGCCCGAGTCGCTCCTCCTCAGCCGGTCCAAGCGGATGGAGGCGGTGTGGTCGTGGTCTGGCGAGCCCAGGAACGTGATCCGGCCCTCGTACACCCTGTCAGTGTAGGCTCGCGAGAGGGTGAAGATGGTCGGCCCGTGAAACCACCGGGTCTTCCACGAGACGTCGAAGCCCGGGGCCGGAGGTGGGCCGGGTACGAGAAGGAGCAGGGCAGGGTGACCGACCCGCCTTCCACTGCGGACAGCCGGGCCGGCTGATCTACCTGGTAGCCATTACCGCCGACGGTCAATGCTGTGGGAGGAGGGGGGGGGGGGGGGGGGGCAAGGGGCAGTCGGAGTTATTCCAGCTTCTTCTGCCTTTTCTTCCGTTTAATAACAATAATAACAATAATAACCCCAAGTGCGTGAAGGAGAGATATCGGAGGTCCTTCCTTGCTGCCCGCTGCTGTGAGACTGCACAACCAGCACTGCTCCCAGCACAAGAGTCAACAGTAACAGTTAAGGAATACACAGTAAACTGATGATAATTTATCCTTATCTTTACTTTTATTTATAATGAATGATCTCTTGCGATCCACTTTGCTGCTGTAACACTGTAAATTTCCCCGGTGTGGGACAAATAAAGGAATATTTATATATATATATATATATTCCTTTATTTGAACTTTGTTCCTTTACATATTCCTTTATTATAGGGATATAAAGGAATATATAATAATAATAATAATAATAATAATGCATTTTATTTAGATAGCGCTTTTCATATACTCAAAGACGCTTTACAGAGATTTAGAGAACATAGGGAAATGAATAAATAGATAAATAAGTAAATAAGTAAACGAACAGAGAAAGGAGACAGAAGGTGAGGTGACCTTCAGTGGTTGAAGGCAGTATTGAACAGGTGAGACTTCAGCGATGTTTTGAATGTGGTGAGTGTGGAGGAGTCTCTAACGGTTTGGTGTAGTGAGTTCCATAGGGTGGGAGCAGCGATGGAGAAAGCCCTGTCCCCCCAGGATCTGAGTTTGGTCCGGATGTGGTCCGGATATATATATTTATATATCTGCAGATGCCGGTACAAATCGAAGGTATTTATTCACAACATGCTGGAGTAACTCAGCAGGTCAGGCAGCATCTCAGGAGAGAAGGAATGGGTGACGTTTCGGGTCGAGACCCTTCTTCAGACTGATGTCAGGGGGGCGGGACAAAGGAAGGATATAGGTGGAGACAGGAAGATAGAGGGAGATCTGAGAAGGGGGAGGGGAAGAGAGGGACAGAGGAACTATCTAAAGTTGGAGAAGTCAATGTTCATACCACTGGGCTGCAAGCTGCCCAGGCGGAATATGAGGTGCTGTTCCTCCAATTTCCGGCGGGCCTCACTATGGCACTGGAGGAGGCCCATGACAGAAAGGTCAGACTGGGAGTGGGGGAGGAGCTGAAGTGCTCGGCCACCGGGAGACCAGTTTGTCCAACGCGGACCGAGCGCAGGTGTTGAGCGAAGCGATCGCCGATGTAAATAAGTTGACATCAGGAGCAGCGGATGCAATAGATGAGGTTGGCGGAGGTGCATATATATATATGTGTGTGTGTGTGTATGTATATATATGCAATGTATACACATATACATATATATATATATAATAATAATAATAATAATAATAATTCATTTATTTTATATAGCGCCTTATCGGGTGCTCAAAGCGCTTTACTAAAACAATCAACATAAAAACAAACAGACAAACTATCCTAACGGAAAAGCGGCGAATAAACAACGCCAGCGTCCTCCCACGTTAGGGTCCGGCAGTAGACAACAAAAAGCACAGGACACACAGATACAATTTTTACACAAACAGCCATCACAGTGATTGCTCTAGGCACACCCTCACTGTGATGGAAGGCAAAGTCTTATCTCCTCCTCATTCTTCTCCCGTGGTGCCACGAGGTGATCGAGGCTCCCAACTTTTTGAAGCCCCCACCGGGCGATGGAAAGTCCCAGGGCTGAGCCGAGCAGGCCGATGAAAGTCCTGAGCCCCCACCGTGTATATATATATATACACGCATTGACTTCCCCAACTTTAGATAGTTCCTCTGTCCCTCTCTTCCCCCTCCTTCCCAGTTCTCCCTCTATCTTCCTGTCTCCACCTGTATCCTTCCTTTGTCCCGCCCCCCTGACATCAGTCTGAAGAAGGGTCTCGACCCGAAACGTCACCCATTCCTTCTCTCCTGAGATGCTGCCTGACCTGCTGAGATACTCCGGCATCTTGTGAAATAAATACCTTCGAATTGTACCAGCATCTGCAGTTATTTTCTTACACTATATATATATATATATATATATATCTTCCTTCATTTGTCCTTTTTCCTTTATGTATTCCTTTACATATTCCTTTATTATAGGGATATATATATATCTTCAACAGACCAGAGACCACACATAAATGTGACCTTTGCGACAGAGACTGTCACTCCTGCATTGGTCTCTTCAGCCACAAGCGAGGGTGCTGTAGCCGAGGTGTGGAGCAAGCAGCCAACGAGGATGGATCACCCACGGTCAGCCATGATGCATCGCTCACGGTCAGCCATGATGCACCGCCCATGGTCAGCCATGATGCATCCCCCACGGTCAGCCAACGAGGATGGACCGCCCATGGTCAGCCATGATGCACCGCCCACGGTCAGCCATGATGCATCGCCCACGGTCAGCCATGATGCATCACCCACGGTCAGCCATGATGCATCGCCCATGGTCAGCCATGATGCATCCCCCATGGTCAGCCATGATGCATCCCCCATGGTCAGCCATGTCCGAGGGGGCCAAAGAAGCAGATATATATATACATACATACATATAATATATATATATTCCTTTATATATTCCTTTATTATAGGGATATAAAGGAATATAAAGGAATATAAATATATATATATATATTTATACGTGCGTGTGTGTGTGTGTGTATATATGTGTGTGTATATATTTATATACATGTATGTATATATATACGTGTGTGTTTATATATATATACACGCGTGTGTGTGTGAATGTGTGTGTATATGTACGTGTGTGTTATATAAATGTGTATGTGTGTGTTTATGTATATATATTTATATACATGTGTGTGTGTGTGTATATATATATACGTGTGTGTGTATATACATATGTGTGTGTGTATATAAATGTGTGTGTGTGTGTATGTATGTGTGTGTATATATATATATATATATATATATATATATATGTATGTGTGTGTGTATATGTATGTGTGTGTGTATATATATACATAGATTAGGAAAATAACTGCAGATGCTGGTACAAATCGAAGGTATTTATTCACAAAATGCTGGAGTAACTCAGCAGGAGAGGCAGCATCTCAGGAGAGAAGGAATGGGTGACGTTTCGGGTCGAGACCCTTCTTCAGACCCGAAGAATATATATATGTATATATACATATATATATATATACGTGTGTGTGTGTGTGTATATGTATGTGTGTGTATATATATATACGTGTGTGTGTGTGTGTGTGTGTGTGTATATATATATATATATGTGTATGTATATATATGTGTATGTGTGTGTATGTGTATGTGTGTATATATATATATATATAAACACATACATATATATTCCTTTATTTGTTCCACACCGGGGAAATTTACAGTGTTACAGCAGTAAAGTGACGTTTCAGGTGGAGGCCTCATTCACTTCTCCCACTTCAAGTAGCCCCGGCATTCCCTCTCTCTCCATCCCTCCCCCACCCAAGTCACACCAGCTTCTCGTTCTCACCCAGCAAACAGCCAACAACGGCCTGCTTCCTTTATCCTCGTTACTTTTTTAGCATCTCTTCCACTCATTGATCAGTCTGTATTTCTCCTTTCCCTTATTGTCAGTATTACAATATAGCAAAGGGGATTACAGAGGCATGAGGCAGGAGCTGGCCAGATTTGACTGGAAGGAGGCCCTAGCAGGGAAGACGGTGGAACAGCAATGGCAGGTATTCCTGGGAATAATGCAGAAGTTGCAGGATCAATTTATCCCAAAGAGGAAGAAAGATTCTGAGGGGAGTAAGAGGCACCCGTGGCTGACAAGGGAAGTCAAGGACAGCATAAAAATAAAAGAGAAGAGGTACAACAAAGCAAAGAAGAGTGGGAAGCCGGAGGATTGGGGCTCTTTTAAAGAGCAACAGAAGATGACTAAGAAGGCAATACGGGGAGAAAAGATGAGGTACGAGGGTAAACTAGCCAATAATATAAAGGAGGATAGTAAAAGCTTTTTTAGGTATGTAAAGAGGAAAAAAATAGTCAAAGCAAATGTGGGTCCCTTGAAGACAGAAGCAGGGGAATTTATTATGGGGAACAAGGTAATGGCAGACGAGTTGAATCGGTACTTTGGATCTGTCTTCACTAAGGAAGATACAAGCAATCTCCCAGATGTTCTAGTGGCCAGAGAACCTAGGGTGACGGAGGAACTGCAGGAAATCCACATTAGGCAGGAAATGGTGTTGGGGAGACTGATGGGACTGAAGGCTGATAAATCCCCAGGGCCTGATGGTCTGCATCCCAGGGTACTTAAGGAGGTGGCGCGAGAAATTGTGGATGCATTGGTGATCATTTTCCAATGTTCTATAGATTCAGGATCAGTTCTGTGGATTGGAGGGTAGCTAATGTTGTCCCACTTTTTAAGAGAGGAGGGAGAGAGAAAACGGGAAATTATAGACCAGTTAGTCTTACATCAATGGTGGGGAAGATGCTAGTCAATTATAAAAGACGAAATTGCGGAGCATTTGGATAGTAGTAACAGGATCGTTCCGAGTCAGCATGGATTTAGGAAGGGGAAATCATGCTTGACTAATCTTCTGGAATTCTTTCAGGATGTAACTAGGAAAATTGACAGGGGAGAGCCGGTGGATGTGGTGTACCTTGACTTTCAGAAAGCCTTCGACAAGGTTCCACATAGGAGATTAGTGGGCAAAATTAGAGCACATGGTATTGGAGGTAGGGTACTGACATGGATAGAAAATTGGTTGACAGACAGAAAGCAAAGAGTGGGGATAAATGGGTCCCTTTCAGAATGGCAGGCTGTGACTAGTGGGGTACCGCAAGGCTCGGTGCTGGGGTCCCAGCTATTTACAATATACATTAATGATTTGGATGAAGGGATTAAAAGTACCATTAGCAAATTTACAGATGATACAAAGCTGGGTGGTAGTGTGAACTGCGAGGAAGATGCTATGAGGTTGCAGGGTGACTTGGACAGGTTGTGTGAGTGGACGGATGCATGGCAGATGCAGTTTAATGTGGATAAGTGTGAGGTTATCCACTTTGGTGGTAAGAATAGGAAGGCAGAGTATTATCTGAATGGTGTCAAGTTAGGAAAAGGGGACGTACAACGAGATCTGGGTGTCCTAGTGCATCAGTCACTGAAAGGATGCATGCAGGTACAGCAGGCAGTGAAGAAAGCCAATGGAATGTTGGCCTTCATAACAAGAGGAGTTGAGTATAGGAGCAAAGAGGTCCTTCTGCAGTTGTACAGGGCCCTAGTGAGACTGCAGCTGGAGTACTGTGTGCAGTTTTGGTCTCCAAATTTGAGGAAGGATATTCTTGCTATTGAGGGTGTGCAGCGTAGATTTACTCGGTTAATTCCCGGAATGGCGGGACTGTCGTACGTTGAAAGACTGGAGTGACTAAGCTTGTATACACTGGAATTTAGAAGAATGAGAGGAGATCTTATTGAAACGTATAAGATTATTAAGGGGTTGGACACGTTAGAGGCAGGAAACATGTTCGCAATGTTGGGGGAGTCCAGAATAAGGGGCCACAGTTTAAGAATAAGGGGTAGGCCATTTAGAAATGAGATGAGGAAAAACTTTTTCAGTCAGAGAGTTGTAAATCTGTGGAATTCTCTGCCTCAGAAGGCAGTGGGGGGCAATTCTCTGAATGCATTCAAGAGAGAGCTAGATAGAGCTCTTAAGGATAGCGGAGTCAGGGGGTATGGGGAGAAGGCAGGAACGGGGTACTGATTGAGAATGATCAGCCATGATCACAGTGAACGGTGGTGCTGGCTCGAAGGGCCGAATGGCCTCCTCCTGCACCTATTGTCTATTGTCTATTATCTATCCCTAACCAGTCTAAAGTAGGGTGTCGACCCGAAACGTCACCCATTCCTTCTCTCCAGAGATGCTGCCTGACCCGCTGAGTTACTCCAGCGCTTTATGTCTATCTTCGGATTAAACCAGCATCTGCAGTTCCTTCCCACAGAGGGTGGGGGAGGGAGGGGGTTGGGAGGGGGAGTGGGTAGAGGGGCTGGCTATTGAGGGAGCGGGTGATTAAGGGAGGGGAGGGGGGTGGTGGGAGATGGGGGGAAGGGGGTGGGTAGAGGGGGAGTGATGGGAGAGGCCGGTTATCGACTGAGTGGGGGGTTAAGGGGGAGATGGGGGGGGTGGTAGAAGCTGGTTATTGATGGGGCGGGGGGGTTATGGGGGGGGGGGTGAGAGGGAGGGTAACGTTGGGATCTACTCACCCACGGTGAGATGCAGCAGTAGAAAACGGAGAGGAGAGTCCATGGGCACTCCTGTGTGTCCCTGACCAAACTGTCTCATGCCTTGCCTGATCACTGAGTCACTTCTGCTTAATCTCTTCCACTTCCACACCCCTCCCCTTCCCCCCCTCCCCTCCTTCCCCTTCCCTCCCCTCTCCCTCCCCTCTCCTCTACCCCCCTCCCCTCCCCTGGTGTGTGCTAGTGAATGTGGATCACTGGTCAGCACGGACTCGTTGGGCTGAAGGGCCTGTATCCGTGCTGTATCTCAGAGAGAGGGAGAGAGAGAGAGAGGGGGGGAGAGAAGAGAGAGAGGGGGAGAGAGAGAGAGAGAGAGAGAGAGAGAGGGAGGAGAGAGAGAGGGAGGAGCGAGAGAGAGGGAGAAGTGAGAGAGGGAGAGAAAGAGAGGGGGAGGGAGAGAGAGAGAAAGAGAGAGAGAGAGAGAGAGAGAAAGAGACACAGAGGGGGGAGGGAGGGAGAGAGAGAGAGAGAGAGAGGGGCAGGAGGAGGGAGGGAGAGAGGAGAGAGGGGGGAGAGAGAGAGCGAGAGAGAGAGAGGGGCGGGGGAAGAGAGGAGAGAGGGGTGTAATGTCCTCTGTAAGACCCTGTTGTGGCTAGCACAATGAATATACGCCCGACATCTTGTAAGAAGATTTTATTAAAGATCCTTCACCAGGAAACTTCTAGAAGGTCCCCTGACCTCCGTCACAAGGCACAAGCCCATTGGCCAGTTTCTGCTCTTGGCCTCAAGGGGGCACTGGCATTTACATTACATATACATCGCATCTCCCCCTTTAATTTAATTACATTGTTAAATCAAGTTCTTTACCTTCAGTCTGAATAATCACATGTAATACTGGATGAGCACATCAGATTTATTCCACAGTGGGGTTCTTCCAGTGAGGATCTCCAGACTCAATACTAGTGTCTGAAAAGATCTCAACTCAGGGGAGGGGAAGAACAACTTCTCCACCATTGTTTACTTTTTTATACAGAAAGGAAAAAGGGGCGTAACAGATAAAATCAAGGACCAATTACAAATCTAATACAATTCCCATGGTTACAGAGAAAACAAAATCATTAATACAGGTCACATGCTCAGAAACCAAACCATTAATATAAGTCACATGCTTTTGGGGAAACGCATCAATTTACCTAGAGTGGATTCGAAACTTTTCCTACTTTCACACGCACCCATATAAGGAGTTGTTATTAAGAAAGAAACTTATCTCTATACATGAGCAGTCTCGCAGCTGCACAACCTTGCTTTACTGTTTCAATACACTATCAGACGAAGGAGTTGTTCTTCCCCTCCCCTGTGTTGAGATCTCTTCAGACACTAGTATTGTGTTTGGAGATCCTCACGGGAAGAACCCCACGGTGGAATAAATCTGATGTGCTCACCCAGTATTGGTGGCAGCGGTGGGATTTCAAAAGACAATTACCACCAGTTTGCGGCCAAGGAGCTGAGAAGTCTTGGAGGCAGAGAAAGGAATTGGGCCCCCGATGCAAGTGGTTTGTTTTACTGCATCGGTTTCCTCTGATCTGTCGTCTGATGACGAATTGGCCATTCGCTAACTCTTGTGTGATGTCTTGACGAAATCAGGTCAGTCTGGCGAATACTGGAAGCGGCAGATATTTTGGTCAGAGATTGGTATCACTGGGAGTCGACTATAATTGAATGATATCGATATCAATACCACTGGGTCAGGTTTCAGTCCTGAGAGTGGGGCACAGGTCAGGTTTCAGTCCTGAAAGCGTTGGTTACAGTCGATGTAAGATTGGGTCCGATTGTGTGTATGAAAGTGTTGTGAGGTGTGTGAGCTTGTGTGTAGTGTTGTGGGGGGGCATTAGGATTTGTGACGTTTGGAATGCGACTGTGTAATTTGTGTCATTTGCAACGCACTGTGTTGAATTATCAGTCGGCAAGATGGGTAATCGTTTGGATACTACAACTGAATCAAACAGTGCTTTGCAAATCTTATGTGAACGGTATCTTGACAAATCGGAGCAATTCAAACAATTGTCGGGGGAGTTCAACAAGAAATTAGGGGATGACTTTTGGCCATTAGGAGGAATAAAGGCTCTGGGTGATGTTAAAAAGGTTCAGGAGATAATTTGGAAGAGTAATAGGGGTACTCTGGCAAAGGAACTTATTGCCCTGTGGAAACAGTATTGTCAAGAATTAAAGGAAGCTTCAGTGTTGGCAAGTTGGCAGGATAATGCCTTGAAATTGGGTATAAGAATTACTGAAGGTGGAGTGGCAAAATCAACCGGAGTGTTAAAGAAGGAATGTGCTCATGAAAAACATTTGAGACAGAAGTCTGGTAAGACCCTGATGGGGTCTGGGGATATGGATGTAAGGGATTACGTAGTCCAATGGCTGGCTTTCCCCGAACGAAGGGAGACTGTTTTTTTCCTGATTTGGATGAATGGAATCACAGAATTTATATGGTTCCTAACTGCCCAAATCCCCCATATGTTGTCAGGATGGCAAACTGGAGTCAGCAGCTTTGAGCATTCTGCTCAGCCAGCTGACCTAGTTGTCCTAATACAACAGAGCAGATTTCCGTTATGAAGTGATCTGCCCATACAACAGGTCAAACACCGGTGGATGTAGGGACCGTTTAGGAAGCTAGAGAGGTGTCCTGGGGACAGAGGGTGGTTGTGCCTACAATGATGGGCCAGACTAAAAGCTCAAATAAAAGCAAGTCTCCCTCGGAAAGGAATGCCAACCATCCAAGACGTCATTAAATTACAGGAGAACGCTCCTGACCGGGATAAGGTACTGTGGAAACAGCTCGGGTGTACAGTTGATTGTGAATCTAAACTGTGGATCACCCCTGCTGGACAGGCTTGTATGTCAGATGATTTAGCAATGTGGGTTATTGAATATATACACTTTGCAGCTCATTGTGGCGCTAGAGCAACCAGTGATATGCTCCTAGCCACATGCTGGCATTCACTGTTGCAATCTCTGGCTCAAGGTATTAGCAATCGCCAATTTGCCTGATTTGTCCGCAACATAATCCTGGAAAGGGTGTACCTTATGAGATGGGTAATTGTCCGTGGGTCCCTTTGAGACCCTCCAGATGGACTACAGTGAGCTGGAGAGATGTCAGTGTTATAAATATGTATTAGTTATTGTAGATGAATTTAGTAAATGGATTGAGGCTCACCTGACAAGGGATAACAAAGCCTCTACTGTTGTGAAGTGTTAATGAGATTATTCCCAGGTATGGAATTCCAAACCGATTAAGTTCAGACAACGGCTCTTATTTCATGGGTCAAATAAACAAGGAATTCTGTACCCAGATGGGCATCTAGTAATAGTTGTATAGTGCCAACAGACCTCAGGCTGCCAGACATAGTTGAAAGGGTTAATCAGACCTTAAAAGTAAATTGGCCAACTACAGGCTGGAATGGGAATTACATGGGTCAAATTACTTCCCGTAGCCCTGTTCCAGATACGTATCACCCCGGCTGGGGAAACACGGCTGAGTCCTGCTGGTATTATATACGGCAGGATCTCGCTGGGACCATCTCCAACAACTGAGTAAGTGGCTGTGGTCTGACCGGGACCTTGAAGGGAGTAAAAGTGCACTATCAGATCCTTTGTGTCTGGACTCCTGAAAAAGGTTCCTGGGAACACAGTGGTCACATAGAAGCCAATAAGCCAGTAAGAAAGTTTTATGAATTGGAGACTTTAAAATGAGTAATCCGTCTCAGGGAAGATGGGGTCTGTAGAAATACTTTATGAATTGGTCAGTGTGTAAACCTAGTTCCCCTCCTGGGGGGGGGGGGGGGGGGGGGGGAATATGTGTTACCTAGACCTTGGAAAACGTACATATTACACACAGTTATCAGCTTGTAACCAAGAGATTAGGAGACGAAGGATGGTCAGCGTGGGGGAAGCATGGAATGTAAAAGCCGAAGGCAAAGCAAGTTTATTTATACAGCACATTCCAGCAACAAGGCAATTTAAAGTGTTTTACATAAAACATTAAAGAGCAGGAAGCTGAAATAGAATAAGACAGGTATAAAATACCAGAATAAAGGTTACAGTGCAATGTAAGAATGAATAATTATTTGATTTAATAAGAGGCAGCGTCAAACAGAAGTCTTCAGCCTCGATTTAAAGGAACTGAGTGTTGCAGCGAACCTGCCGTTTTCTGGGAGTTTGTTCCATATATGTGGTGCATAAAAAATTAAACGCTGCTTCTCCAGGTTTACTTCTGACTCTGGGACAGAGAGCAGATCTGTCCCAGAAGACCTGGGAGGTCTGGATGGTTTATAGTGTAGCAGAAGATCAAAAATGTATTTTGGCCCTAAACCATTCAGTGCTTTATGAATCAACAGTAGTATTTTGAAATTAATTCTTTGATAGATTGGATGCGAGTGTGAGACCTCAGAACTGGAATGATGTGATTCACTTTCTTGGCGTTAGTGAAACTCGAGTAGCTGCTTCTGAAACCACTGCAGCTATCCTGCTGAGCCATGTCCTTTAACCCTTGAGATATTCTTAAGGTGATAGTAGACTGACTGAAGTCAGTAAGCAGGAGAGAGAGAGAGAGAGAGAGAGAGAGAGAGAGAGAGAGGCAAGAAATGGAAGAAATGGATTGAGGAATCCTGTGGGAGGAGTTGGCTGCGCCTAACGGCTGCGGCTCTCTGGCAGTCTGTTGTCTTTTTTTCTTTTTTTTTGTTTGTGTCGGTGTTGGGATGGTTTTTGTTTCTGTTTTTGGCTGTGTATGTGTGGTGGGGGTGTGTGGTGGGGGTGTGGGGTGGGGTGGGGGTGTGGGGCGGGGGGAAACCTTTATTTTATTAGGTCTCTTCCCCGGGGCGCGGCTCGGCTGCGGGCCTTAACATTGCCGGCGCAGCTCGGCTGCGGGACGTTTCAGTGCCCGGTGCGGCTCGGCTGCGGGCCTTAACATTGCCGGCGCAGCTCGGCCGCGGGACGTTTCAGTGCCCGGTGCGGCTCGGCCGCGGGACGTTTCAATGCCCGGTGCGGCTCGGCCGCTGGACTTAACATCGCCCGGTGCGGCCGCGGGACGTTTCAGTGCCCGGTGCGGCTCGGCCGCGGGACGTTTCAGTGCCCGGTGCGGCTTGGCCGCTGGACTTAACATCGCCCGGTGTGGCCGCGGGACGTTTCAGTGCCCGGTGCGGCTCGGCCGTTGGACTTAACATCGCCCGGTGCGGCCGCGGGACGTTTCGGTGCCCGGGGCGGCTCGGCCGGGGGGCCTTCCATCCCCTTGCGGGGGCTGTGCGTGTCGTTTGCCTCGGTAGGGGTCGAGCTGCCTGTCCGTGGGTGCGGGGGGAAGAGAGGGGAAGTTTTGTTGCCTCCATCACAGTGAGGGGGTGTTTGGAGTCACTGTGATGGATGTTTGTGTTGGGGTCGGGTGTCCTGTGTTCTTTTCTTTTTGCTGTATTTTGTGTGACTGCTGAAATTTCGCTCGGTGTTGTGCCGAGTGACAATAAAGTGTTGTTATGTTATGTTATGTTATGAAGAAAGAGGTGTGGGAGGAGTTTCGGCATATTGGATGGATAATCCAAGTTGTAGAGGGATAGAGTTACATACGAAGGAAGCATATTGAAAGGTCGGGATGTATTATTGGCAGAGTGCCAACGGCATGATAATCAGGAAGAAAAAAATGCAGTTTGCCAACAGGATTGTAAACAATTGGTAATGCAAAAATGGAAACCTAAGCGAAATAACCCCGAGGACTCCTTGTCTGGCATGGCGACCCTGTTTATAGAAGAGGAGGATGAGGAGTAAATTGGGAAAGTCAGGAATGGTGTAGAACACCTCCCCCATATGCTCCTAACTATCTGTCCCCAAGAGCAGGAACTGCCCCACTGAGATCCCATCGGGGGGGCACCGGCACCCCCACAGGGAAGGGCACCCCCAGAGGAAGATGATACTGATAGCGACCGGGAAACTGAAAAGGAGGATGAAAGGAGGGGAAGGGCTGAGGCAGAAGAGGAAGGAGCAGCAGTAATTGAATTCATCAGTGAGAGAGTGCAACGAAGAGCAAAGGAAACGCGAGGCTGAGAACCAGCAGGAAACTAAAAAGACTAAAAAGATAATGCTACTGAGAGCAATGCCAAATCCATTAGCAGGACAGAATGGGGCCAGGCAGTGATGCATGTATACACCCCATGGAAGTTGCAGGAAATGATGAAGATTTCTAGGAATGCCGCAGACTGCGTTTGGATTTGTGAATTGTATAAGGTCAACATTAACCATGTACGAAACAGTCGCAACAGATGTGTTCACCCTAACGTCCACTATCCTGAATCCAACCAAGGGGGTACGAAGGAGAACCCTTTGGGATCCACACCAGCCCGACCACCCCTAGACGGATGAGGGGTTTTTCTGGGCTTGGTGAATTTCTGCCGGAGTGGATCCCCAACATGGGAGTGTACACTAAATTACTGTCACCCTTACCTCCGCCAAGGCACCGCAGCAACTCACTCTCCCACCCCAACAAGAAGAAGCATGCCGCACTCTAAAACAGTGCTAGTCACTGCACCAGACATTGGACGTCCCTTATAAGATTGCTCATTTTCAGCTTTATGTGATCAACCTATTGCAAGCCCCAGCCCTCCCAACACAACTGGCCATTATCAAGTGCAATACCCATCCGGGTGGCCGCCACTAAAATCTCCAGGGAAATGCCCTTTGCTGACATCACAATCCTGCACCGTAGCTTGCGAATCCTGCACTATGGTCCCCACAGAACCAAAGATTCTAATGGGCAGAACGGCCTTGCCAGACATGGGTGATGTAGGGTTAATGCAGGGGGATGCCTCTGCTGGGCAACATGATCTTGGAAATGAGAGGATTGTGCCATTGACTCCTTGACTGGGCTCTGGCTTACCCCTCTTGGGCAAATTTATGTACCTGATGTTTTTCCGCCCATTCCTTTCAACTATATAATAATAATAATAATAATAAAAACATTTATTTTTTATAGCGCTTTTCCAAATGCTCAAAGACGCTTTACAAAAACAGTCAAGACATAAAAACAAACAGACAAACTATCCTGACGGAGAAGCGGCAAACAAATAGCGCCAGCGTCCTCTCACGTCAGGGTCCGGCAGTAGACAATAAAGAACACAAGACACACAATTACAATTTTTTAACACAAACAGCCATCACAGTGATTGCTCCAGGCACACCCTCACTGTGATGGAAGGCAAAGTCTTATCTCCTCCTCATTCTTCTCCCGTGGTGCCACGAGGCGATCGAGGCTCCCGACTTTTGAAGCCCCCACCGGGCGATGGAAAGTCCCAGGGCCGAGCCGAGCAGGCCGATGAAGGTCCTGAGCCCCCACGGGGCGATGGAAAGTGCTGCGGCCGAGCCACGCAGGGCGATGAGGGGCCTGCGAGCGGGTCAATCAAACCTCGCGCTCCGGGGCGGTCGAAGCTGCTACGGCTGGAGCTCCCGAAAGCCAGTCGCCAGCCAGGGACCTGCGAGCTCCCGATGTTGCGGTCTGCAGGGCCCACGGCCGAAGCCTCCGAGATGGTAAGTCCAGGCCCTGCGACCGGAGTCTTCAAGGTCGATCCCAGCTGGAGGCCGCCGACTCCACGGTGTTAGGCCGTAGCGCGAACGGAGATACAACACGGTAAAGGTCGCATCTCCGTTGAGGAGGAGATGAGAAGTAAAGGTTTCCCCCACATATACAGAGTTAAAAATAAATCAAAAGAAACATTTAAACGATAACAAAGACAAAAACAAAAAAAAAGACAGAGAGACTGCCGGTGAGCCGCAGCTGCAGAACGCAGCCATATACACTTCCTTACGCATGCTAGTAAGGAGGGTATGGTCAGGATGGCAAAGGAACCCTGGTGGCATCCGAAAATTCACCAGGAGGTGTTAAAACAAGCCTCAGATTTTGAAATTTGCAGATGAAATAATCCCGGAAAGACAAAGGGAATGACACCCATATTGGACTGACCATCAGTCACTAAAAGGAAGCATGCAGGTACAGCAGGCAGTGAAGAAAGCCAATGGAATGTTGGCATTCATAACAAGAGGAGTTGAGTACAGGAGCAAAGAGGACTTCTGCAGTTGTACCGGGCCCTAGTGAGACCGCACCTGGAGTACTGTGTGCAGTTTTGGTCTCCGAATCTGAGGAAGGATATTCTTGCTATTGAGGGCGTGCAGCGTAGGTTTACGAGGTTAATTGGCGGGACTGTCGTATGAGGTTAATTAGGTTTACGAGGTTAATTACGGAATGGCGGGACTGTCGTATGTTGAAAGACTGGAGCGACTGGGCTTGTATACGCTGGAATTTAGAAGGATGAGAGTGGATCTTATTGAAACATAGGATTATTAAGGGATTGAACACGTTCGAGGCAGGAACGGGGTACTGATTTTGAATGATCAGCCATGATCACAATGAATGGCGGTGCTGGCTCGAAGGGCCGAGTGGCCTACTCCTGCACCTATTGTCTATTGACCCTTTGAGTGTATATAAGTAGATCTTATAGAGTTGTCAGGGGCACATTATGATTAAGTGTGTGGAAGTTATTCTGACCCACACGCCTTCAGCGATGAATTAATTATTTATGCACAGCAATTAACCCCTGCTTTACCAGTCCTGCATTCCCAGGTACAAGAGGCACAGAAGCCACTACCAGTTACATAAGGGGACGAGTCCATAATACCAGGAGACTACGTGCTGAAATCTCTCCTCGGAATAGACGAGGTTAACGTATAATGAAAGTGCACCTGGTGATCATCTGTCTTCAAGCCTTGCTGATTCCAGGTATGATGGAGGAAAGAAGTGCAGGCCGGACCAACCTAACCACGATCACCACCTGTGCCAAGGGGATGTACTCTCATGCCATGATGATAACCCGGAGGGATTTGGAAAATGGGACGTCAGCCGACTGAAGGCCTGTATTGGACTTTTGAGGCATCTTCACTTTTCGTGACTGTTGAAGGACCGTCATTATAAAATGTTACTTTGTTATTGGACGTAATGTAAATTTGATGATGTATGTCCAAGTGCGGTAGGTTGGATTCTCACAGAACTATGTCTGGTCTCTCCATTACAGCGATGTAAACGTGATCTCAAGTTTCTCGGAGAAGTCCCAAGAGGTAACTTATTTCTCCGAGCTCACTCAGCTATGTACTCCCCACAGTCAGTTGTTGCTACCCACCCATAACCTCAGTACAGGCATTATTCAGCATGACCAGAATGGGACCCCCTAAAGTACCTTATATGTGATAATTGGAGGGAGAAAGCAAAAATAAAGGCACCTAAACCTATCCACCTTATTTATGAACCCTTTACTGCCCCGCCTGCTATTTGTCTCCCGTTACCAAAGGATAATTCACATTCACAGGACATATGTTTGGTCACGGATATCGCCAAACCGTGCAAATTCACACCCAACGATGACCTCAGGTCATATGAGAATTGTTTCCACCAGGAAAAGGAGGGATGCGTATATGTTGATAACCCAAGCAACATCACATGCTTGATGTCGTTTTGTGATAACAGGACCTGTCAGGTCAAAGACGGCCAAGGGAAGTGTAAATGTCACCACTATACCTGTGTTCCTCTTGTTATGGGAATCCAACTAGTATAATAGATAACATGAAGGAGTCGAATAGTTGGGGTGATTAGGATTTCGGGGGCTGGTCGGACAAGTTGAGTAATATAGCATTGTATATGGGAATTTTAATTGCTTGTATTTTTGTAGGGTTGGCTACTCTGAATGCGTATTGAATGCAGATGGTGTAGAGAGTATTGGTACTTCAAGAATGTTAGTGGTAAGACAAACTGAATTGTATGATAAGGAGGCTGAGGATGTTGATAGTGTGAAGGAAGAGTTTGAACGACTAGGAAGGTTATTAGATTAGGAGGTAAGAGTGAAGGGGAAGATGAAGTGGTTTTGAGGATGACCAACGTAATGGAATAGGTGTAATAGGATATGTGGCCTTTGGAGGGCAATACCAGAAGAATGATGCATGTGTGGAGTTTTGAAACTGAAAGAGTTAAGGCGATGCAGGCAAGAAGCAGTTCATGTAAGAGATATTGTAGCATGGCGTAGTTTTTCTGGTGTCAGGGGTCATTGTTTAGAAGTGATTAGAAGTGTTAATGATGGTCCAGTTTTGAAGAAAAATAACTGCAGATGCTGGTGCAAATCGAAGGTATTTATTCACAAAATGCTGGAGTAACTCAGCAGGTCAGGCAGGAAGGAATGGGTGACGTTTCGGGTTGAGACCCTTCTTCAGAGGGAATGGGAAGATGTGGCCAGTAGTGGGGTCCCGTTGAAGGTGACGGAAATGTTGGAGGATGATTTGTTGGATACGCTGGCTGGTGGGGTGGAAGGTGAGAACGAGGGGGATTCTGTCTAGTATTGATGTAGTTTCCTTTCTGTAGAAATAAACAAGGTTTAGATTTGATTATATTTAGAAGTTTGGTTGTACTTAGTTTGTTTTCTATCCACCTGAGGGAATATGAAGGCATTGTTTTACTCTTGAGGTGTTTAAGGTGATTTATTGTTTTAAGCTTTGATAGTTATCATAGAATGATAAAAGGAGGGAATGAGAATCTATGCTATTAGCTGATATAGTCAATTAGAGATATTGATATTTTGTAGTAGTTGCGATGGTTTCTTTTGTTGTTTTAGCTAATATAAAATGAATGCTTATTTTCAGTGGAAAGCAGTAAGATGGATGCTTGTGGCAGAAATGTTATCCTTGGGATGGAATGTGTTTGTCCCTTTATGAATGATAGGGAGCAGACAGAGGAGTATTACTCCCTTCGTCTGATAGTGTATTGAAACAGTAGAGCAAGGTTGTGCAGCTGCGAGACTGCTGGTGTATTGAGATAAGTTTCTTTCTCAATAACAACTCCTTATATGGGTGCGTGTGAAAGTAGGAAAAGGTTCGAATCCACTCTAGGTAAATTGATGCGTTTCCCCAAAAGCATGTGACTTATATTAATGGTTTGGTTTCTGAGAATGTGACCTGTATTAATGATTTTGTTTTCTCTGTAACCATGGGAACTGTATTAGATTTCTAATTGGTCCTTGATTTTATCAAAAGACGTGCGGGTTTGTAGGTTGATTGGCTTGGGATAAGTGTAGAAATTGTCTGTCCCTGGTGTGTGTGTGTGTGTGTGTGTGTGTGTGTGTGTGTGTGTGTGTGTGTGTGTGTGTGGGATAGCGTTAGTGTGCGGGGATCGCTGGTCGGCGCGGACCCGGTGGGCCGAAAGGGCTCTGTGTCTCTAAACGTGGCAATAAACTGCACTGCAGACGGGTGGACTTAGGTAACACAGTGTGGTTCTCAGGCCATGACTTGCGTAAGACTGTACCACCAACACTTCCCCTTGCCTTCCACAGAATAGTGCGGTTACCCAACAATTGGCGCTATAAATATGTACTACATCCCCACCACCATCTGCAGAGGTCTTCCTATGGAGTCCACATCACAAGCGTTCACCCAGAGCTCAACACACTTCTCGGGACCTGCCCGCCATGGCGTCTTGCGCTCCTGTACAGCGCCGTAGGCCGTACGCCGCCCCAGCATGGCGCCGCGGCGCCCATACTAGAGCCGCGCACAACGAAGCCGTGCCGATCATCACCGGCCGCCTACGCCCTACTCCGCCGGATCTCCTGCCGGTGCTCGCAGGTACCGCGTTCCACCCGAGCTTGGCAGAGAGTTCTTCACCCGTGGGTTGGCGCCCAAGGCCCCATCGGACGCCAAACGCTCTTGGCGCCACCTCGCCCGGGATTGATGGCAACCGGGACCTCAACGCCTGGCGTCTCATCGCCCTTTCTCCCGTCACGCAGCGACCCTCTGTGGCTCCGGTTTCAACATAGACAATAGGTGCAGAAGGAGGCCATTCGGCCCTTCAAGCCAGCACCGCCATTCAATGTGATCACGGCTGATCATTCTCAATCAGTACCCCGTTCCTGCCTTCTCCCCATCCCCCTGACTCCGCTATCCTTAAGAGCTCTATCTAGCTCTCTCTTGAAAGCATCCAGAGAATTAGCCTCCACTGCCTTCTGAGGCAGTGAATTCCACAGATTTACAACTCTCTGACTGAAAAAGTTTTTCCTCATCTCCGTTCTAAATGGCCCACCCCTTATTCTTAAACTGTGTGTGGCCCTTGGTTCTGGACTCCCCCAACATTGGGAACATGTTTCCTGCCTCTAACGTGTCCAACCCCTTAATAATCTTATATGTTTCAATAAGATCCCCTCTCATCCTTCTAAATTCCAGTGTATACAAGCCCAGTCGCTCCAGTCTTTCAACGTACGACAGTCCCGCCATCCCGGGGATTAACCTGGTGAACCTATGCTGCACGCCCTCAACAGCAAGAGAAGAATGTCCTTCCTCAAATTTGGAGACCAAAACTGCACACGGTACTCCAGGTGCGGTCTCACTAGGGCCCCGTACAACTGCCCTAGTGAGACCGCACCTGGAATACAGAGTATACTAGGGGTGCTCCTAGTACACCTGGAATACTAGGAGTATACTAGGGGTGCTCCTAGTACACCTGGAATACTAGGAGTATACTAGGGGTGCTCCTAGTACACCTGGAATACTAGGAGTATACTAGGGGTGCTCCTAGTACACCTGCAATACTAGGAGTATACTAGGGGTACTCCCAGTACACCTGCAATACTAGGAGTATAATAGGGGCAAGGAGAACCAGCTGGGAACAGACATCACGGCCTCCTCAATGCACCGCCGCACCGAGCACAACAACCCCACCCGGCTCGGACATGCCCCGCAAAGAGTGGGTCTCCCTGAACCGGCTCTGCCCAGGGGGTCGGCCGGTTCAACGCCAACATGCATCGTTGGGGATGGTTGCGTTTATCGGCAGCCTGCGTGTGTGTGTGGAGCAGTCCAGCAAACGGCGCGGCGCGGCGTTCTCGACTGCGTTGTCCATTCATAGGTTCCAGGAGCAGAATTGGTCCATTCGGCCCATCGAGTCCACTCCACCATTCAATCATGGCTGATCTATCTCTCCCTCCCAACCCCATTCTCCTGCCTTCTCCCCGTAACCCCTGACACCCGCACTGATCAAGAATCTATCTGTCTCTGTCTCTGCCTATCTGTCTCGGATTCCCAATCAACAACATTGAAACTACTGAAGCCTGTCTATCGGACCACAGCGCTATCATTTTTGACGCATCTCTGTCTTTATCTCCCGCAAAATCTCATCTCCCTGTTCGCTACTCCCTCGGCATAAATTCATTGACTGCCAGTAAATTCTCCGAGGCTCTCACAGCTGCCCCCAACATCTGCACTATTGAGGCCTCTCCCCCCCATCTCAGCACTGAGGATCTTGCCTCTTTATTTAATATCACTTGCTCTTCCATCCTGGATTCTATCGCTCCCCTTAAAATGAAAAAACCTAAGCCCAAAGGTCGGCCGTGGCTCAATGACTCCACCAAAGCCCTAAGAAGGGAGTGCAGAAAATCAGAAAGGAGGTGGAAATGTGACAAGCTTCAAATTTCCTTCGAAATTCTGAGAAACAATCTTCTCAAATACCAGGAAGCAGTAAAGTCTGCTAGAGCACAATACTTCTCCGACCTTATTTCCAAAAACTCTCATAACTCCAAGGTCCTATTTAGAACAATTACCTCTGTCATATGTCCCGCCCCCAGTACCAGCTAAATTTTTCACCAACAAAGTTGAGAACATTAGAATGAACATTTCCCCTCCCACCCGTGACCTAGCTGTCTCACTAGTCTGTTCATCTAAATTGGACTGCTTCCAACCCGTCACTCTATCCTCCCTTGCAAAGCTTGTCTCCGCTATGAAACCTGCAACCTGCCCCCTTGATCCTGCCCCCACTGCCCTTCTGAAGGATGTCATTGCAATAGCCGGTCCCAGCATCCTCTCTATTATCAACAGTTCTCTGGCCACTGGCACTGTTCCAACCAGTTTCAAGCACGCGGTGGTCCAGCCCCTACTGAAAAAACCTAACCGAGACCCCACCTTGCCTAGCAACTACAGACCCATTTCCAAACTGCCATTCCTGTCAAAAGTCCTTGAAAAGGCAATTCTTAACCAATTAGTGCCCTACCTGCACCAAAACACCATCCTGGAAAGTTTCCAGTCAGGTTTCAGAGCCCACCACAGCACAGAGTCTGCCTTGTTGAAGGTACACAAGGACCTGCTTCTCGCCATCGACACCGGCGACTGTGCAATCCTGCTCCTTCTCGACCTCAGCGCAGCGTTCGATACAGTGGACCACACCATCCTTATTGACCATCTCCGGTATGCGGTTGGCGTTGATGGCACTGCCCTGAGCTGGTTCGCTTCGTACCTCAAAGATAGGAGTTTCGCCATCAACATCGGCAGTTATTCCTCTGCTCCAGCTAGCCTCTCCTGCGGAGTTCCACAAGGCTCCATCCTAGGCCCCATTCTCTTCTCTCTATACATGTTCCCCCTTGGCCAAATCATTCAAAGGCACGGCATTTCTTTCCACTGCTATGCCGATGACACTCAGCTTTACCTCCCCCTGAAACCCAACAACCAGTCAAATTTAAACAGCCTCTCACACTGCCTTGAGGACATAAAATGTTGGATGGCACAGAACTTCCTCCAATTAAATGAGAGCAAGTCTGAGGTCATCCTATTCGGCCCCCCCCGACTCCATCAAATTGATAACAGGCAGTCTTGGAAGTCTATCCTGCCTAGTCAAACCGCATGTCAAAAACCTCGGCATGATATTTGACTCTGCATTAAAATTTGATAAGCAAGTCAACGCTGTGGTAAAAGCCAGCTTCTTCCAACTTCGAACCATAGCTAAAATCAAACCTTTCCTCCAATTCGACGACACAGAAAAAATCATTCACGCTTTCATTTCCTCCCGCCTAGACTACTGCAACTCCCTATACACTGGGATCAGCCAATCTTCCCTGTCCCGCCTGCAACTGGTCCAAAACGCCGCAGCGAGACTCCTGACGGGTACCCGTAAAAGGGACCACATCACCCCGATTCTGGCCTCTCTCCACTGGCTCCCTGTACGGTACAGAATCAACTTCAAGCTCCTCCTCTTCACATACAAAGCCCTAAACTGGCTTGCCCCCCCCCATCATATCAAAAACCTTCTAACCCACCACTCTATCTCCAGGTCCCTCAGGTCGGCCGACTTGGGGCTACTGACTATCCCGCGGTCTAGGCTTAAGCTCAGGGGTGACCGCGCTTTTGCGGTTGCAGCTCCTAGACTGTGGAACAGCAATCCCTCTCCCCATCAGAACTGCCCCCTCCATCGACTCCTTTAAGTCCAGGCTCAAAACCTATTTCTACTCCCTAGCGTTTGAGGGCTCATTGAGGAGGTGCTGTGAACTGTTTGCGTGCTACTGTATGTTTCATTTTTTTTCCATTGGAACCTAATCAGATGTACAGCACTTTGGTCAACGTGGGTTGTTTTTAAATGTGCTATACAAATAAAATTGACTTGACTTGACTTAACCATATCCACTGACTTGTGGCCTCCACAGCCGTCTGTGGCAAAGAATTCACCACCCTCTGACTAAAGAAATTCCTCCTCATCTCCTTCCTAAAGGAACGTCCTTTAATTCTGAGGCTGTGCCCTCTGGTCCTAGACTCTCCCACTAATGGAAGCATCCTCTCCACACCCACTCTATCCAGGCCGCTCACTATTCGGTGAGTCTCAATGAGGTCCCCCCCTCATCCTTCTAAACTCCAGCGAGTACAGGCCAGTGCCGACATACGCTCTGGGCAACAACCTTAATCGAGTAGCGTTCCGACATTCGGCCGTCGAGTCAATGCTGTCTCTCAGAGGGATCTCACCTCCCCCACTTACTTTTGTTTTAGTTCAGAGATACAGAGCAGAAACAAGGCCCTTCGGCCCACCGAGCCTGCGCCGCCCAGCGATCCCGCACACTAACACTATCCCCCACACACACACACACACACACACGCACACACACACACACACACACACACACGCACACACGCACACACACACGCACACACACACACACACACACGCACGCACAAGGGACAATTTACACTTACACCAAAGCCAATTAACCTACAAACCCGCACGTCTTTGGAGTGTGGAGGAGACCGAAGATCTCGGAGAAAACCCACGCAGGTCACGGGGAGAACGTACAAACTCCGTACAGACAGCGCCCGTAGTCGTGATCGAACCTGAGTCTTCGGCGCTGCGTGCGCTGTAAGGCAGCAACTCTACCGCTGCGCCACCGTGACCGCACTGAGACCTCCTCGAGATCTTTCCCCCCCCCCCCCCCTCCACATACCCATTAACTCCTGCCTGATTCTGCCCGTCAGCCACACACTGGGGAGGCACGTTACAGAGGGGGTCAAATAACCCACCCGCCCACCGACGTCTTTGGAGGAAGCCGGACCCCCCTGTGAGAGGCGGGCTCCTGGCACAAGGGACCTGCCAGTGGGGGGTGATCAGCTGGCGCCGAACGCTCGCCCAATGAGAGACCCCCCATCACCAGGGACCTCCCAGTGCAAGAGCACTCCCAGCCACGGGACCTCCCGGTGACAGGGCTATCTCCATCCTGCTGGACCTCCCAGTGTGATGGACCTCCAGTGTGATGGACCTCCCAGTGTGATGGACCTCCCAGTGTGATGGACCTCCCAGTGTGATGGACCTCCCAGTGTGATGGACCTCCCAGAGTGATGGACCTACCAGTGTAATGGACCTGCCAGTGTGATGGACCTGCCAGTGTGATGGACCTGCCAGTGTGATGGACCTCCCAGTGTGATGGACCTCCCAGTGTGATGGACCTCTCAGTGTCCTGGATCTCCCAGAGTGATGGGCCTCCCAGGGTGATGGGTCTCCCAGTGTCCTGGACTTCCCAGTGTGATGGACCTCCCAGTGTGATGTCCCAGAGTGATGGACCTCCCAGTGTGATGGACCACCCAGTGTGATGTCCCAGAGTGATGGACCACCCCAGTGTGATGGACCTCCCAGTGTGATGGACATCCAAGTGTGATGGACCTCCCAGTGTCCTGGATCTCCCAGAATGATGGACCTCCCAGTGTGATGGACCTCCCAGTGTCCTGGATCTCCGAGTGTGATGGACCTCCCAGTGTGATGTCCCAGTGTGATGTCCCAGAATGATGGACCTCCCAGTGTGATGGACCTTCCAGTGTCCTGGATCTCCCAGTGTGATGGACCTCCCAGTGTGATGGATCTCCCGGTGTAATCGGACCTCCCGGTGTGATGGACCTCCCAGTGTGATGGACCTCCAGTGTGATGGACCTCCCAGTGTGATGGACCTGTACATTCAAAGCCAAGTTCGGGGGCTAAGGATTCGATTGCTCACCTTGCACTGACAGATTGGTTCCCGTGATGCTTTGCCAAAGTTCATGGTGTCCACCGAGGATCATCACCGGGCAGTAGTACCTGCCCGAGTCTCTCATCCTCAGCCGGTCCAAGCGGATGGAGGCGGTGTGGTTGTGGTCTGGCGAGCCCAGGAACGTGATCCGGCCCTCGTACTCCCTGTCAGTGTAGGCTTGCGAGGTTGAAGATGGTCGGCCCGTGAAAGTGCCTGACCCTTCATGAGACGTCAAAGCCC
>NC_135986.1:3206060-3226060 GCF_053455715.1 Rhinoraja longicauda
GTGGAGGGTCAGGCACTTTCTCGGGCCGACCATCTTCAACCTCGCGAGCCTACACTGACAGGGAGTACGAGGGCCGGATCACGTTCCTGGGCTCGCCAGACCACAACCACACCGCCTCCATCCGCTTGGACTGGCTGAGGATGAGAGACTCGGGCAGTGTAATGTCCCGTCATATCTGTTAGTCTTGTGTCATGTTCTGTGTTTAGATTCTCATTTCAGGTCCCTTGACTTCCTGCCATTGTAATTGTCAGCCCCGCCTTGATTGTTTCCACCTGTGTGCCCTTACCTCATGTATATATAGTCCACGCCTCCCTTTGTCCTGTGCCAGTTCGTATTGTGATTCATGTGCTCTCATTCATGTGCTCTCGGTTGTAATATAGTTAGTAAGTAATTTTTGTAGCTGAGTAAGTTTAGAGTTTTTGGTTCGAATCGCAGTGTTCTTTAATGTGAAAATTAAAGAACGCCTTTATTTTCTCCAAATTGACTCTTGTGTGTGAGTCGTGCGTTTGAGTCCAGTTCCTGTGTGCCCCAGAGCATAACAGAACAAACTGGCCATAATATGGACTCAGTCGACTCTAAGATTTGGAAATCAGCCCTTGCCAACCAGAGCACTAAGATCCAGCACCAGGAGGAGCAGCTGCGCTCAGTCAGTCATGGGGTGCGCGAGCTGAACGATAGACAAGGCGAGTTCCAGTCATCAGTGACGACCCAGATTAACCACCTCGCTGTACAACTCCATCAGGTTCTGGCTCGTCTCGACTCGACCCAACCTCGGCAGCTTCTCCACTGGCTCACGTTGAACCTTCAGCCGGCCATCCGCCTGCTGTTCCGGCCACACCTGCGAACCCTACGCTGATTCTACGCCTGGCTTCACCAGATAAGTTCTCTGGAGACTCGGAGAATTGTAGATCATTCCTTGTACAATGTGATCTCCACTTCAAGCATAACCCTGCACACTTCCCCTCAGACCAGGCCAGGGTAGCATTTATTGTGTCCCATTTGACGGGACGAGCCGCAGCATGGGCCACTGCGGAGTGGTCTCGGGGCTCCACAGTCTGTCAGGATCTAGACCTCTTCCAAAGAACATTTAGCAGTATTTTTTGATCACACTTCCTCTGCTAAGGAAGCTTCCCGAGTCTTACTGCAGCTAAAACAGACACTCGCCCAGTGATAGACTATGCCATTGACTTCCGAACCCTTGCAACAGACAGTGGGTGGAATATGCCTGCACAAGTGGATGCATTCATGAATGGGTTGTCGGAGGCTATAAAGGACAGACTTTCACCTTTTGAGTTACCCAGTGATCTAGAGACATTAATTACCAGGGCTATTCGTGTCGATAACAGGATAAAGGAAAAGGAAAGACACCAGGCTGCTGATCGTCCTCCCAATCACCAGGGGCGCTCCTCCGGGTCCTTCACACCGAAGAAGTCATCGTTCCCTGTCCATCGCTGGCCGGAGAAAACAGCGTCCTCTCAGCCGTCGGAGGAACCCATGCAGCTAGGACGAACCAGGCTGACTCCGGAGCAGCGACAGCGCCGCCTGAAGGACGGAGCCTGCTTTTACTGCGGTCAACAAGGACACCGTCTGGCCGACTGCTCGGTAAAACGGGTGGCTCACCAGTGAAAAGGAGGACACTGGTGAGCCAATTCCCCGTTTCGGACTTACCTCCTCGACCTCTGACACAGGCCACCCTCACTCTGAATCAGCAAATTGTGACTCGGGGGGTTTTGATCGACTCCGGAGCCGACGAGAGTCTCATGGACTGGACTCTAGCTCGATCGTGTAAGGTTAAATCTGTGCCCTTGTCGCAACCTATTGTGGCGAGCGCTTTAGATGGACGTCAGTTGTTTGAGATAACTCATCGTACAGAGCCTGTCAAAGTCATGTTCAATGCTAACCATGTGGAGATAATGTCTTTTCACTTGTTTGACTCAGCTCAACATCCCTTGGTCTTTGGTTTCCCTTGGCTGCAGAAACACAATCCTCAGATTGAATGGCGATCTGGTAAGATCAGACGATGGGGGGATGAGTGCACACAATCATGTCTTGTTGAACCAGTGAACAAAGGGGTGAGTTACGGGAAGATCGGGGCGGTTTTGGGAATAAATGTTCTTAAATCTGAAGAAATAAAGATTTCTAATGATGATGATGACTATCCCGATCTGTCGAAGGTTCCACCATGTTACCATGAACTGAAGGAGGTGTTCAACAAGTCCAGGGCCACCACCCTACCTCCTCATCGACCTTTCGACTGCGCTATCAACCTGCTGCCGGGGGCCCCTATTCCCAAGGGGCGACTGTACTCCATATCCGGCCCCGAGAGGAAGGCGATGGATGAGTACATTGAGTCCTCCCTGAGGACGGGCATTATTCGCCCGTCCTCCTCGGCAGCAGGCGCGGGGTTTTTCTTTGTGGGCAAGAAAGATGGGTCACTTCGTCCCTGCATAGATTACAGCTTCCTAAACGAGATTACGATCAAGAATCGTTACCCACTTCCTTTGATGTCTTCTGCTTTTGAACTGTTGCACAAAGCCAAAGTATTCACTAAACTAGACATAAGGAATGCATACCATCTAGTGAGAATCAGAGAGGGGGATGAGTGGAAAACTGGGTTTAACACCCCCTAACGGGCACTACGAGTATTTGGTGATGCCGTTCGGGTTAACCAATGCCCCCGCAGTCTTCCAAGCTTTTATGAACGAGGTCCTCAGGGAATTTCTCAATGAGTGTGTTTTTGTCTACCTTGATGACATTCTTATCTTCTCTCCAGACATACAGTCTCATGAGCGTCATGTCAAGTGTGTGTTGCAGAAGCTCTTAGCTAACCGTCTGTATGTGAAGGCCGAGAAGTGCGACTTCCACGCAGACACAATGTCCTTTCTGGGCTACATTATATCGGCCGACCACATCCAGATGGACCCTGGTAAGGTCAGTGCGGTGGCCAATTGGCCCACCCCCACTAACAGAAAGAAGGTCCAACAGTTTCTGGGATTTGCAAACTTTTACAGACGTTTTATTAGAGACTTCAGTGCTGTTGTTGCTCCTCTGCACTCTCGCACGTCTTCCAAGACCCAGTTCCAGTGGAATCCTTAGGCCGAAGCCACCTTCCAGCGCCTCAAAACATTGTTCACCAACGCTCCTGTTCTGACCATCCCAGATCCCCAGAGACAGTTCATTGTGGAGGTGGATGCCTCCAATGAGGGGATTGGGACGGTACTTTCCCAGAGAGCGGAGAAGGACAACCGGATTCATCCCTGCGCCTACCTGTCGCGTAAGTTGACCCCCGCAGAAAAAAATTATGATGTCGGAAACAAAGAACTGCTGGCGGTCAGAGCCGCATTGGGGGAGTGGAGGCACTGGCTGGAGGGGGCCGAGCAGCCTTTACTGGTATGGACAGATCACAAGAACCTGGAATACATCCGTAAAGCCAAGAGACTCAACTCACGTCAGGCCAGATGGACTCTGTTTTTTAGTAGGTTCAACTTTTCTCTGTCTTACAGGCCCGGTTCCCAGAACACAAAACCAGACGCCCTGTCCCGACTTTATGACCCTGAACCTGATACCAGAGAACCCGAACCCATCCTGCCACTTAACCGTGTGGTAGGAGCAGTGTCTTGGCAGATCGAAACAGATGTGAAGCAGGCTAATGATGAGACTCCAGCACCGAGTGGCTGTCCTACTAACTGTTTGTTTGTTCCTGTGACATTGCGCCCCCAGGTAATCCACTGGGCTCACACGTCCCTGCTCACATGCCATCCAGGTGCCAAGAGAACTGTTTTTGTGGTTAAACAGTGTTTTTGGTGGCCTTCACTTGAGAAGGATGTAGTTGAATATGTGGCCGCCTGCTCTGTCTGTGCAAGGAGCAAGCCCTCCAGACAAGCCCAAGCGGGCCTGCTGCACACACTTTCAGTCCCTCAGAGGCCCTGGTCCCACATCTCCATTGACTTTGTTACTGGGTTGCCGGCCTCCAAAGGTAACACAACTGTCCTGACGGTGGTAGACCGATTTTCAAAGATGGTACATTTTATCGCTGTGGCCAAGCTCCCCTCTGCCAAAGAGACGGCAGAGGTAATGATGTCTCACGTTTTCCGTATCCATGGTTTCCCTACAGACATTGTCTCGGACCGAGGTCCTCAGTTTGTGTCGAAGTTTTGGAGTGAGTTTTGTTCCCTCATAGGTGCCACCGTCAGCCTGTCTTCTGGTTACCATCCGCAATCCAATGGCCAGACTGAGCGGATGAACCAGGAGCTCGAGACCTGCTTGCGCTGTCTGATCGCGCAGAACCAGACCACCTGGAGCGACCATCTCATCTGGGTCGAGTACGCATGCAACACGCTTCCTACGGTTGCCACGGGACTCACACCCTTCCAGTGTGCCTACGGCTACCAGCCCCCCTTGTTCTCGGCTTATGAGGGTGAGGTGACGGTGCCTTCTGCCCACGCCATGATCCGACGCTGTCGCCGAATCTGGGACGGAGCTCGGAGGGTTCTACTCCGGGGTCAGTCCCGGATGAAAGCGGCAGCCGACCGCCACAGCAGTTCCGCTCCGCATTATCGCCCAGGCCAGAATGTATGGCTGTCTACAAAGGACTTGCCACTTCACGTCCACGCCAGAAAGCTGGCTCCAAGGTTTGTGGGTCCATTTCCCATTTCGAAAGTCATTAACCCTGTTTCGGTCCGTCTACAACTCCCCAGGTCATTAAGGGTTCACCCTACATTCCACGTCAGCAAAATAAAACCGGTCAAGGAAAGTGCTCTCGTGCCCGCCTCCAAGCCCCTTCCACCCCCCCGGCTCGTCGACGGTGGTCCGGTCTACACAGTTAAGGCACTTCTTGCAGTCCGCAAGAGAGGTCGCGGTCGCCAGTTTCTGGTCGACTGGGAAGGCTACGGTCCTGAGGAGAGGTGCTGGATTCCTGCCAGCTTCATTTTGGACAAAACTTTGATCAAGGACTTTGACAAGACTCATCCTGACCAGCCTGGACCGTCAGGAGTCGGTCCTAAAGAGGGGGGTACTGTAATGTCCCGTCAGATCTGTTAGTCTTGTGTCATGTTCTGTGTTTAGATTCTCATTTCAGGTCCCTTGACTTCCTGCCATTGTAATTGTCAGCCCCGCCTTGATTGTTTCCACCTGTGTGCCCTTACCTCATGTATATATAGTCCACGCCTCCCTTTGTCCTGTGCCAGTTCGTATTGTGATTCATGTGCTCTCATTCATGTGCTCTCGGTTGTAGTATAGCCAGTAAGTAATTTTTGTAACTAATGTTTTTGTAGCTGAGTAAGTTTAGAGTTTTTGGTTCGAATCGCAGTGTTCTTTAATGTGAAATTTTCTCCAAATTGACTCTTGTGTGTGAGTCGTGCGTTTGAGTCCAGTTCCTGTGTGCTCCAGAGCATAACAGGCAGGTACTACTGCCGGGTGATGATCCTCGGTGGACACCATGAACTTTGGCAAAGCATCTCGGGAACCAATCTGTCAGTGCAAGGTGAGCAATCGAATCCTTAGCCCCCGAACTTGGCTTTGAATGTACAGGTCCATCACACTGGGAGGTCCATCACACTGGGAGGTCCATCACACTGGGAGGTCCATCACACTGGGAGGTCCATCACACTGGGAGGTCCATCACACTGGGAGGTCCATCACACTGGGAGGTCCATCACACTGGGAGGTCCATCACACTGGGAGGTCCATCACACTGGGAGGTCCATCACACTGGGAGGTCCATCACACTGGGAGGTCCATCACACTGGGAGGTCCATCACACTGGGAGGTCCATCACACTGGGAGGTCCATCACACTGGGAGGTCCATCACACTGGGAGGTCCATCACACTGGGAGGTCCATCACACTGGGAGGTCCATCACTCTGGGAGGTCCATCACTCTGGGAGGTCCATTATTCTGGGACATCACACTGGGAGGTTCATCACACTGGGAGGTCCAGGACACTGGAAGGCCCATCACACTGGGAGGTCCATCACACTGTGAGGTCCATGACACTGGGAGGTCCATCACACTGGGAGGTCCATCACACTGGGAGGTCCATCACACTGGGAGGTCCATCACACTGGGAGGTCCATCACACTGGGATGTCCATCACTCTGGGAGGTCCATCACTCTGGCAGGTCCATCACTCTGGGAGGTCCATCACTCTGGGAGGTCCATCACTCTGGGAGATTTGTCACACTGGGAGGTCCATCACATTGGGAGGTCCATCACACTGGGAGGTCCATCACTCTGGGACATCACACTGGGAGGTCCATCACACTGGGAGGTCCAGGACACTGGGAAACCCATCACACTGGGAGGCCCATCACTCTGGGAGATCCAGGACACTGAGAGGTCCATCACACTGGGAGGTCCATCACACTGGGAGGTCCATCACACTGGGAGGCCCATCACACTGGCAGGCCCATCACACTGGCAGGTCCATCACACTGGCAGGTCCATCACACTGGCAGGTCCATCACACTGGCAGGTCCATCACTCTGGGAGGTCCATCACTCTGGGAGATTTATCACACTGGGAGATCCAGGACACTGGGAGGTCCATCACACTGGGAGGTCCATCACACTGGGAGGTCCACCACACTGGGAGGTCCACCACACTGGGAGGTCCATCACACTGGGAGGTCCATCACACTGGGAGGTCCATCAGGATGGAGATAGCCCTGTCACCGGGAGGTCCCGTGGCTGGGAGTGCTCTTGCACTGGGAGATCCCTGGTGATGGGGGGTCCCTCTCATTGGGCGAGCGTTCGGCGCCAGGTGATGTCCCCCCACTGGCAGGTCCCTTGTGCCAGGAGCCGCCTCTCACATGGGGGTCCGGCTTCCTCCAAAGACGTCGGTGGGCGGGTGGGTTATTTGACCCCTCTGTAACGTGCTTCCCCAGTGTGTGGCTGACGGGCAGAATCAGGCGGGAGTTAATGGGGGTGTGGAGGGGGGGGGGGAAAGATCTCGAGGAGGTCTCAGTGCGGTCACGGTGGCGCGGCGGTAGAGTTGCTGCCTTACAGCGAATGCAGCGCCGAAGACTCAGGTTCGATCCCGACTACGGGCGCTGTCTGTACGGAGTTTGTACGCTCTCCCCGTGACCTGCGTGGGTTTTCTCCGAGATTTTCGGTCTCCTCCACACTCCAAAGACGTGCGGGTTTGTAGGTTAATTGGCTTTGGTGTAAGTGTAAATTGTCCCTCGCGCGCGTGTGTGCGTGTGCGTGTGCGTGTGCGTGTTAGTTTGCGGGGATCGCTGGGCGGCGCAGGCTCGGTGGGCCGAAGGGCCTTGTTTCCGCTCAGTATCTCTGAACTAAAACAAAAGTAAGTGGGGGAGGTGAGATCCCTCTGAGAGACAGCATTGACTCGACGGGCCGAATGTCGGAACGCTACTCGATTAAGGTTGTTGCCCAGAGAGCGTATGTCGGCACTGGGCCTGTACTCGCTGGAGTTTAGAAGGATGAGGGGGGACCTCATTGAAACTCACCGAATAGTGAGCGGCCTGGATAGAGTGGGTGTGGAGAGGATGCTTCCATTAGTGGGAGAGTCTAGGACCAGAGGGCACAGCCTCAGAATTAAAGGACGTTCCTTTAGGAAGGAGATGAGGAGGAATTTCTTTAGTCAGAGGGTGGTGAATTCTTTGCCACAGACGGCTGTGGAGGCCACAAGTCAGTGGATATGGTTAAGTCAAGTCAAGTCAATTTTATTTGTATAGCACATTTAAAAACAACCCACGTTGACCAAAGTGCTGTACATCTGATTAGGTTCCAATGGAAAAAAAATGAAACATACAGTAGCACGCAAACAGTTCACAGCACCTCCTCAATGAGCCTCAAACGCTAGGGAGTAGAAATAGGTTTTGAGCCTGGACTTAAAGGAGTCGATGGAGGGGGCAGTTCTGATGGGGAGAGGGATGCTGTTCCACAGTCTAGGAGCTGCAACCGCAAAAGCGCGGTCACCCCTGAGCTTAAGCCTAGACCGCGGGATAGTCAGTAGCCCCAAGTCGGCCGACCTGAGGGACCTGGAGATAGAGTGGTGGGTTAGAAGGTTTTTGATATGATGGGGGGGGGCAAGCCAGTTTAGGGCTTTGTATGTGAAGAGGAGGAGCTTGAAGTTGATTCTGTACCGTACAGGGAGCCAGTGGAGAGAGGCCAGAATCGGGGTGATGTGGTCCCTTTTACGGGTACCCGTCAGGAGTCTCGCTGCGGCGTTTTGGACCAGTTGCAGGCGGGACAGGGAAGATTGGCTGATCCCAGTGTATAGGGAGTTGCAATAGTCTAGGCGGGAGGAAATGAAAGCGTGAATGATTTTTTCTGTGTCGTCGAATTGGAGGAAAGGTTTGATTTTAGCTATGGTTCGAAGTTGGAAGAAGCTGGCTTTTACCACAGCGTTGACTTGCTTATCAAATTTTAATGCAGAGTCAAATATCATGCCGAGGTTTTTGACATGCGGTTTGACTAGGCAGGATAGACTTCCAAGACTGCCTGTTATCAATTTGATGGAGTCGGGGGGGGGGCCGAATAGGATGACCTCAGACTTGCTCTCATTTAATTGGAGGAAGTTCTGTGCCATCCAACATTTTATGTCCTCAAGGCAGTGTGAGAGGCTGTTTAAATTTGACTGGTTGTTGGGTTTCAGGGGGAGGTAAAGCTGAGTGTCATCGGCATAGCAGTGGAAAGAAATGCCGTGCCTTTGAATGATTTGGCCAAGGGGGAGCATGTATAGAGAGAAGAGAATGGGGCCTAGGATGGAGCCTTGTGGAACTCCGCAGGAGAGGCTAGCTGGAGCAGAGGAATAACTGCCGATGTTAATGGCGAAACTCCTATCTTTGAGGTACGAAGCGAACCAGCTCGGGGCAGTGCCATCAACGCCAACCGCATACCGGAGATGGTCAATAAGGATGGTGTGGTCCACTGTATCGAACGCTGCGCTGAGGTCGAGAAGGAGCAGGATTGCACAGTCGCCGGTGTCGATGGCGAGAAGCAGGTCCTTGTGTACCTTCAACAAGGCAGACTCTGTGCTGTGGTGGGCTCTGAAACCTGACTGGAAACTTTCCAGGATGGTGTTTTGGTGCAGGTAGGGCACTAATTGGTTAAGAATTGCCTTTTCAAGGACTTTTGACAGGAATGGCAGTTTGGAAATGGGTCTGTAGTTGCTAGGCAAGGTGGGGTCTAGGTTAGGTTTTTTCAGTAGGGGCTGGACCACCGCGTGCTTGAAACTGGTTGGAACAGTGCCAGTGGCCAGAGAACTGTTGATAATAGAGAGGATGCTGGGACCGGCTATTGCAATGACATCCTTCAGAAGGGCAGTGGGGGCAGGATCAAGGGAGCAGGTTGCAGGTTTCATAGCGGAGACAAGCTTTGCAAGGGAGGATAGAGTGACGGGTTGGAAGCAGTCCAATTTAGATGAACAGACTAGTGAGACAGCTAGGTCACGGGTGGGAGGGGAAATGTTCATTCTAATGTTCTCAACTTTGTTGGTGAAAAATTTAGCTGGTACTGGGGGCGGGACATATGACAGAGGTAATTGTTCTAAATAGGACCTTGGAGTTATGAGAGTTTTTGGAAATAAGGTCGGAGAAGTATTGTGCTCTAGCAGACTTTACTGCTTCCTGGTATTTGAGAAGATTGTTTCTCAGAATTTCGAAGGAAATTTGAAGCTTGTCACATTTCCACCTCCTTTCTGATTTTCTGCACTCCCTTCTTAGGGCTTTGGTGGAGTCATTGAGCCACGGCCGACCTTTGGGCTTAGGTTTTTTCATTTTAAGGGGAGCGATAGAATCCAGGATGGAAGAGCAAGTGATATTAAATAAAGAGGCGAGATCCTCAGTGCTGAGATGGGGGGGAGAGGCCTCAATAGTGCAGATGTTGGGGGCAGCTGTGAGAGCCTCGGAGAATTTACTGGCAGTCAATGAATTTATGCCGAGGGAGTAGCGAACAGGGAGATGAGATTTTGCGGGAGATAAAGACAGAGATGCGTCAAAAATGATAGCGCTGTGGTCCGATAGACAGGCTTCAGTAGTTTCAATGTTGTTGATTGGGAATCCGAGACAGATAGGCAGAGACAGAGACAGATAGATTCTTGATCAGTGCGGGTGTCAGGGGTTACGGGGAGAAGGCAGGAGAATGGGGTTGGGAGGGAGAGATAGATCAGCCATGATTGAATGGTGGAGTGGACTCGATGGGCCGAATGGACCAATTCTGCTCCTGGAACCTATGAATGGACAACGCAGTCGAGAACGCCGCGCCGCGCCGTTTGCTGGACTGCTCCACACACACACGCAGGCTGCCGATAAACGCAACCATCCCCAACGATGCATGTTGGCGTTGAACCGGCCGACCCCCTGGGCAGAGCCGGTTCAGGGAGACCCACTCTTTGCGGGGCATGTCCGAGCCGGGTGGGGTTGTTGTGCTCGGTGCGGCGGTGCATTGAGGAGGCCGTGATGTCTGTTCCCAGCTGGTTCTCCTTGCCCCTATTATACTCCTAGTATTGCAGGTGTACTGGGAGTACCCCTAGTATACTCCTAGTATTGCAGGTGTACTAGGAGCACCCCTAGTATACTCCTAGTATTCCAGGTGTACTAGGAGCACCCCTAGTATACTCCTAGTATTCCAGGTGTACTAGGAGCACCCCTAGTATACTCCTAGTATTCCAGGTATACTAGGAGCACCCCTAGTATACTCCGTATTCCAGGTGCGGTCTCACTAGGGCAGTTGTACGGGGCCCTAGTGAGACCGCACCTGGAGTACCGTGTGCAGTTTTGGTCTCCAAATTTGAGGAAGGACATTCTTCTCTTGCTGTTGAGGGCGTGCAGCATAGGTTCACCAGGTTAATCCCCGGGATGGCGGGACTGTCGTACGTTGAAAGACTGGAGCGACTGGGCTTGTATACACTGGAATTTAGAAGGATGAGAGGGGATCTTATTGAAACATATAAGATTATTAAGGGGTTGGACACGTTAGAGGCAGGAAACATGTTCCCAATGTTGGGGGAGTCCAAAACCAAGGGCCACACACAGTTTAAGAATAAGGGGTGGGCCATTTAGAACGGAGATGAGGAAAAACTTTTTCAGTCAGAGAGTTGTAAATCTGTGGAATTCACTGCCTCAGAAGGCAGTGGAGGCTAATTCTCTGGATGCTTTCAAGAGAGAGCTAGATAGAGCTCTTAAGGATAGCGGAGTCAGGGGGATGGGGAGAAGGCAGGAACGGGGTACTGATTGAGAATGATCAGCCGTGATCACATTGAATGGCGGTGCTGGCTTGAAGGGCCGAATGGCCTCCTTCTGCACCTATTGTCTATGTTGAAACCGGAGCCACAGAGGGTCGCTGCGTGACGGGAGAAAGGGCGATGAGACGCCAGGCGTTGAGGTCCCGGTTGCCATCAATCCCGGGCGAGGTGGCGCCAAGAGCGTTTGGCGTCCGATGGGGCCTTGGGCGCCAACCCACGGGTGAAGAACTCTCTGCCAAGCTCGGGTGGAACGCGGTACCTGCGAGCACCGGCAGGAGATCCGGCGGAGTAGGGCGTAGGCGGCCGGTGATGATCGGCACGGCTTCGTTGTGCGCGGCTCTAGTATGGGCGCCGCGGCGCCATGCTGGGGCGGCGTACGGCCTACGGCGCTGTACAGGAGCGCAAGACGCCATGGCGGGCAGGTCCCGAGAAGTGTGTTGAGCTCTGGGTGAACGCTTGTGATGTGGACTCCATAGGAAGACCTCTGCAGATGGTGGTGGGGATGTAGTACATATTTATAGCGCCAATTGTTGGGTAACCGCACTATTCTGTGGAAGGCAAGGGGAAGTGTTGGTGGTACAGTCTTACGCAAGTCATGGCCTGAGAACCACACTGTGTTACCTAAGTCCACCCGTCTGCAGTGCAGTTTATTGCCACGTTTAGAGACACAGAGCCCTTTCGGCCCACCGGGTCCGCGCCGACCAGCGATCCCCGCACACTAACGCTATCCCACACACACACACACACACACACACACACACACACACACACCAGGGACAGACAATTTCTACACTTATCCCAAGCCAATCAACCTACAAACCCGCACGTCTTTTGATAAAATCAAGGACCAATTAGAAATCTAATACAATTCCCATGGTTACAGAGAAAACAAAATCATTAATACAGGTCACATTCTCAGAAACCAAACCATTAATATAAGTCACATGCTTTTGGGGAAACGCATCAATTTACCTAGAGTGGATTCGAAACTTTTCCTACTTTCACACGCACCCATATAAGGAGTTGTTATTGAGAAAGAAACTTATCTCAATACACCAGCAGTCTCGCAGCTGCACAACCTTGCTCTACTGTTTCAATACACTATCAGACGAAGGGAGTAATACTCCTCTGTCTGCTCCCTATCATTCATAAAGGGACAAACACATTCCATCCCAAGGATAACATTTCTGCCACAAGCATCCATCTTACTGCTTTCCACTGAAAATAAGCATTCATTTTATATTAGCTAAAACAACAAAAGAAACCATCGCAACTACTACAAAATATCAATATCTCTAATTGACTATATCAGCTAATAGCATAGATTCTCATTCCCTCCTTTTATCATTCTATGATAACTATCAAAGCTTAAAACAATAAATCACCTTAAACACCTCAAGAGTAAAACAATGCCTTCATATTCCCTCAGGTGGATAGAAAACAAACTAAGTACAACCAAACTTCTAAATATAATCAAATCTAAACCTTGTTTATTTCTACAGAAAGGAAACTACATCAATACTAGACAGAATCCCCCTCGTTCTCACCTTCCACCCCACCAGCCAGCGTATCCAACAAATCATCCTCCAACATTTCCGTCACCTTCAACGGGACCCCACTACTGGCCACATCTTCCCATTCCCTCTGAAGAAGGGTCTCAACCCGAAACGTCACCCATTCCTTCCTGCCTGACCTGCTGAGTTACTCCAGCATTTTGTGAATAAATACCTTCGATTTGCACCAGCATCTGCAGTTATTTTTCTTCAAAACTGGACCATCATTAACACTTCTAATCACTTCTAAACAATGACCCCTGACACCAGAAAAACTACGCCATGCTACAATATCTCTTACATGAACTGCTTCTTGCCTGCATCGCCTTAACTCTTTCAGTTTCAAAACTCCACACATGCATCATTCTTCTGGTATTGCCCTCCAAAGGCCACATATCCTATTACACCTATTCCATTACGTTGGTCATCCTCAAAACCACTTCATCTTCCCCTTCACTCTTACCTCCTAATCTAATAACCTTCCTAGTCGTTCAAACTCTTCCTTCACACTATCAACATCCTCAGCCTCCTTATCATACAATTCAGTTTGTCTTACCACTAACATTCTTGAAGTACCAATACTCTCTACACCATCTGCATTCAATACGCATTCAGAGTAGCCAACCCTACAAAAATACAAGCAATTAAAATTCCCATATACAATGCTATATTACTCAACTTGTCCGACCAGCCCCCGAAATCCTAATCACCCCAACTATTCGACTCCTTCATGTTATCTATTATACTAGTTGGATTCCCATAACAAGAGGAACACAGGTATAGTGGTGACATTTACACTTCCCTTGGCCGTCTTTGACCTGACAGGTCCTGTTATCACAAAACGACATCAAGCATGTGATGTTGCTTGGGTTATCAACATATACGCATCCCTCCTTTTCCTGGTGGAAACAATTCTCATATGACCTGAGGTCATCGTTGGGTGTGAATTTGCACGGTTTGGCGATATCCGTGACCAAACATATGTCCTGTGAATGTGAATTATCCTTTGGTAACGGGAGACAAATAGCAGGCGGGGCAGTAAAGGGTTCATAAATAAGGTGGATAGGTTTAGGTGCCTTTATTTTTGCTTTCTCCCTCCAATTATCACATATAAGGTACTTTAGGGGGTCCCATTCTGGTCATGCTGAATAATGCCTGTACTGAGGTTATGGGTGGGTAGCAACAACTGACTGTGGGGAGTACATAGCTGAGTGAGCTCGGAGAAATAAGTTACCTCTTGGGACTTCTCCGAGAAACTTGAGATCACGTTTACATCGCTGTAATGGAGAGACCAGACATAGTTCTGTGAGAATCCAACCTACCGCACTTGGACATACATCATCAAATTTACATTACGTCCAATAACAAAGTAACATTTTATAATGACGGTCCTTCAACAGTCACGAAAAGTGAAGATGCCTCAAAAGTCCAATACAGGCCTTCAGTCGGCTGACGTCCCATTTTCCAAATCCCTCCGGGTTATCATCATGGCATGAGAGTACATCCCCTTGGCACAGGTGGTGATCGTGGTTAGGTTGGTCCGGCCTGCACTTCTTTCCTCCATCATACCTGGAATCAGCAAGGCTTGAAGACAGATGATCACCAGGTGCACTTTCATTATACGTTAACCTCGTCTATTCCGAGGAGAGATTTCAGCACGTAGTCTCCTGGTATTATGGACTCGTCCCCTTATGTAACTGGTAGTGGCTTCTGTGCCTCTTGTACCTGGGAATGCAGGACTGGTAAAGCAGGGGTTAATTGCTGTGCATAAATAATTAATTCATCGCTGAAGGCGTGTGGGTCAGAATAACTTCCACACACTTAATCATAATGTGCCCCTGACAACTCTATAAGATCTACTTATATACACTCAAAGGGTCAATAGACAATAGGTGCAGGAGTAGGCCACTCGGCCCTTCGAGCCAGCACCGCCATTCATTGTGATCATGGCTGATCATTCAAAATCAGTACCCCGTTCCTGCCTCGAACGTGTTCAATCCCTTAATAATCCTATGTTTCAATAAGATCCACTCTCATCCTTCTAAATTCCAGCGTATACAAGCCCAGTCGCTCCAGTCTTTCAACATACGACAGTCCCGCCATTCCGTAATTAACCTCGTAAACCTAATTAACCTCATACGACAGTCCCGCCAATTAACCTCGTAAACCTACGCTGCACGCCCTCAATAGCAAGAATATCCTTCCTCAGATTCGGAGACCAAAACTGCACACAGTACTCCAGGTGCGGTCTCACTAGGGCCCGGTACAACTGCAGAAGTCCTCTTTGCTCCTGTACTCAACTCCTCTTGTTATGAATGCCAACATTCCATTGGCTTTCTTCACTGCCTGCTGTACCTGCATGCTTCCTTTTAGTGACTGATGGTCAGTCCAATATGGGTGTCATTCCCTTTGTCTTTCCGGGATTATTTCATCTGCAAATTTCAAAATCTGAGGCTTGTTTTAACACCTCCTGGTGAATTTTCGGATGCCACCAGGGTTCCTTTGCCATCCTGACCATACCCTCCTTACTAGCATGCGTAAGGAAGTGTATATGGCTGCGTTCTGCAGCTGCGGCTCACCGGCAGTCTCTCTGTCTTTTTTTTTGTTTTTGTCTTTGTTATCGTTTAAATGTTTCTTTTGATTTATTTTTAACTCTGTATATGTGGGGGAAACCTTTATTTCTCATCTCCTCCTCAACGGAGATGCGACCTTTACCGTGTTGTATCTCCGTTCGCGCTACGGCCTAACACCGTGGAGTCGGCGGCCTCCAGCTGGGATCGACCTTGAAGACTCCGGTCGCAGGGCCTGGACTTACCATCTCGGAGGCTTCGGCCGTGGGCCCTGCAGACCGCAACATCGGGAGCTCGCAGGTCCCTGGCTGGCGACTGGCTTTCGGGAGCTCCAGCCGTAGCAGCTTCGACCGCCCCGGAGCGCGAGGTTTGATTGACCCGCTCGCAGGCCCCTCATCGCCCTGCGTGGCTCGGCCGCAGCACTTTCCATCGCCCCGTGGGGGCTCAGGACCTTCATCGGCCTGCTCGGCTCGGCCCTGGGACTTTCCATCGCCCGGTGGGGGCTTCAAAAGTCGGGAGCCTCGATCGCCTCGTGGCACCACGGGAGAAGAATGAGGAGGAGATAAGACTTTGCCTTCCATCACAGTGAGGGTGTGCCTGGAGCAATCACTGTGATGGCTGTTTGTGTTAAAAAATTGTAATTGTGTGTCTTGTGTTCTTTATTGTCTATTGCCGGACCCTGACGTGAGAGGACGCTGGCGCTATTTGTTTGCCGCTTCTCCGTCAGGATAGTATGTCTGTTTGTTTTTATGTCTTGACTGTTTTTGTAAAGCGTCTTTGAGCATTTGGAAAAGCGCTATAAAAAATAAATGTTTTTATTATTATTATTATTATTATTATATAGTTGAAAGGAATGGGCAGAAAAACATCAGGTACATAAATTTGCCCAAGAGGGGTAAGCCAGAGCCCAGTCAAGGAGTCAATGGCACAATCCTCTCATTTCCAAGATCATGTTGCCCAGCAGAGGCATCCCCCTGCATTAACCCTACATCACCCATGTCTGGCAAGGCCGTTCTGCCCATTAGAATCTTTGGTTCTGTGGGGACCATAGTGCAGGATTCGCAAGCTACGGTGCAGGATTGTGATGTCAGCAAAGGGCATTTCCCTGGAGATTTTAGTGGCGGCCACCCGGATGGGTATTGCACTTGATAATGGCCAGTTGTGTTGGGAGGGCTGGGGCTTGCAATAGGTTGATCACATAAAGCTGAAAATGGGCAATCTTATAAGGGACGTCCAATGTCTGGTGCAGTGACTAGCACTGTTTTAGAGTGCGGCATGCTTCTTCTTGTTGGGGTGGGAGAGTGAGTTGCTGCGGTGCCTTGGCGGAGGTAAGGGTGACAGTAATTTAGTGTACACTCCCATGTTGGGGATCCACTCCGGCAGAAATTCACCAAGCCCAGAAAAACCCCTCATCCGTCTAGGGGTGGTCGGGCTGGTGTGGATCCCAAAGGGTTCTCCTTCGTACCCCCTTGGTTGGATTCAGGATAGTGGACGTTAGGGTGAACACATCTGTTGCGACTGTTTCGTACATGGTTAATGTTGACCTTATACAATTCACAAATCCAAACGCAGTCTGGGGCATTCCTAGAAATCTTCATCATTTCCTGCAACTTCCATGGGGTGTATACATGCATCACAGCCTGCGCCCCATTCTGTCCTGCTAATGGATTTGGCATTGCTCTCAGTAGCATTATCTTTTTAGTCTTTTTAGTTTCCTGCTGGTTCTCAGCCTCGCGTTTCCTTTGCTCTTCGTTGCACTCTCTCACTGATGAATTCAATTACTGCTGCTCCTTCCTCTTCTGCCTCAGCCCTTCCCCTCCTTTCATCCTCCTTTTCAGTTTCCCGGTCGCTATCAGTATCATCTTCCTCTGGGGGTGCCCTTCCCTGTGGGGGTGCCGATGCCCCCCTGATGGGATCTCAGTGGGGCAGTTCCTGCTCTTGGGGACAGATAGTTAGGAGCATATGGGGGAGGTGTTCTACACCATTCCTGACTTTCCCAATTTACTCCTCATCCTCCTCTTCTATAAACAGGGTCGCCATGCCAGACAAGGAGTCCTCGGGGTTATTTCGCTTAGGTTTCCATTTTTGCATTACCAATTGTTTACAATCCTGTTGGCAAACTGCATTTTTTTCTTCCTGATTATCATGCCGTTGGCACTCTGCCAATAATACATCCCGACCTTTCAATATGCTTCCTTCGTATGTAACTCTATACCTCTACAACTTGGATTATCCATCCAATATGCCGAAACTCCTCCCACACCTCTTTCTTCATAACATAACATAACATAACAACACTTTATTGTCACTCGGCACAACACCGAGCGAAATTTCAGCAGTCACACAAAATACAGCAAAAAGAAAAGAACACAGGACACCCGACCCCAACACAAACATCCATCACAGTGACTCCAAACACCCCCTCACTGTGATGGAGGCAACAAAACTTCCCCTCTCTTCCCCCCGCACCCACGGACAGGCAGCTCGACCCCTACCGAGGCAAACGACACGCACAGCCCCCGCAAGGGGATGGAAGGCCCCCCGGCCGAGCCGCCCCGGGCACCGAAACGTCCCGCGGCCGCACCGGGCGATGTTAAGTCCAACGGCCGAGCCGCACCGGGCACTGAAACGTCCCGCGGCCGAACAGCGCTGACGATGTTAAGTCCAGCGGCCAAGCCGCACCGGGCACTGAAACGTCCCGCGGCCACACCGGGCGATGTTAAGTCCAGCGGCCAAGCCGCACCGGGCACTGAAACGTCCCGCGGCCACACCGGGCGATGTTAAGTCCAGCGGCCAAGCCGCACCGGGCACTGAAACGTCCCGCGGCCGAGCTGCGCCGGCAATGTTAAGGCCCGCAGCCGAGCCGCGCCCCGGGGAAGAGACCTAATAAAATAAAGGTTTCCCCCCGCCCCACACCCCCACCCCACCCCACACCCCCACCACACACCCCCCACCACACATACACAGCCAAAAACAGAAACAAAAACCATCCCAACACCGACACAAACAAAAAAAAAAGAAAAAAAGACAACAGACTGCCAGAGAGCCGCAGCCGTTAGGCGCAGCCAACTCCTCCCACAGGATTCCTCAATCCATTTCTTCCATTTCTTGCCTCTCTCTCTCTCTCTCTCTCTCTCTCTCCTGCTTACTGACTTCAGTCAGTCTACTATCACCTTAAGAATATCTCAAGGGTTAAAGGACATGGCTCAGCAGGATAGCTGCAGTGGTTTCAGAAGCAGCTACTCGAGTTTCACTAACGCCAAGAAAGTGAATCACATCATTCCAGTTCTGAGATCTCACACTCGCATCCAATCTATCAAAGAATTAATTTCAAAATACTACTGTTGATTCATAAAGCACTGAATGGTTTAGGGCCAAAATACATTTTTGATCTTCTGCTACACTATAAACCATCCAGACCTCCCAGGTCTTCTGGGACAGATCTGCTCTCTGTCCCAGAGTCAGAAGTAAACCTGGAAAAGCAGCGTTTAATTTTTTATGCACCACATATATGGAACAAACTCCCAGAAAACGGCAGGTTCGCTGCAACACTCAGTTCCTTTAAATCGAGGCTGAAGACTTCTGTTTGACGCTGCCTCTTATTAAATCAAATAATTATTCATTCTTACATTGCACTGTAACCTTTATTCTGGTATTTTATACCTGTCTTATTCTATTTCAGCTTCCTGCTCTTTAATGTTTTATGTAAAACACTTTAAATTGCCTTGTTGCTGGAATGTGCTGTATAAATAAACTTGCTTTGCCTTCGGCTTTTACATTCCATGCTTCCCCCACGCTGACCATCCTTCGTCTCCTAATCTCTTGGTTACAAGCTGATAACTGTGTGTAATATGTACGTTTTCCAAGGTCTAGGTAACACATATTCCCCCCCCCCCCCCCCCCCAGGAGGGGAACTAGGTTTACACACTGACCAATTCATAAAGTATTTCTACAGACCCCATCTTCCCTGAGACGGGTTACTCATTTTAAAGTCTCCAATTCATAAAACTTTCTTACTGGCTTATTGTCTTCTATGTGACCACTGTGTTCCCAGGAACCTTTTTCAGGAGTCCAGACACAAAGGATCTGATAGTGCACTTTTACTCCCTTCAAGGTCCCGGTCAGACCACAGCCACTTACTCAGTTGTTGAGATGGTCCCAGCGAGATCCTGCCGTATATAATACCAGCAGGACTCAGCTGTGTTTCCCAGCCGGGGTGATACGTATCTGGAACAGGGCTACGGGAAGTAATTTGACCCATGTAATCCCATTCCAGCCTGTAGTTGGCCAATTTACTTTTAAGGTCTGATTAACCCTTTCAACTATGTCTGGCAGCCTGAGGTCTGTTGGCACTATACAACTATTACTAGATGCCCATCTGGGTACAGAATTCCTTGTTTATTTGACCCATGAAATAAGAGCCGTTGTCTGAACTTAATCGGGTTGGAATTCCATACCTGGGAATAATCTCATTAACACTTCACAACAGTAGAGGCTTTGTTATCCCTTGTCAGGTGAGCTCAATCATTTACTAAATTCATCTACAATAACTAATACATATTTATAACACTGACATCTCTCGAGCTCACTGTAGTCCATCTGGAGGGTCTCAAAGGGACCCACGGACAATTACCCATCTCATAAGGTACACCCTTTCCAGGATTATGTTGC
>NC_135986.1:3236060-3262336 GCF_053455715.1 Rhinoraja longicauda
AACATTTTGAATTTGGAGATAAACCACAGAAATTGCTAGCACGTCAACTCCGTAAATTAGAAGATGATTCTACAATTCATAAAATTAGATCAGAAAATGGAGATTTGCTTAAACTACCTAAGGATATTAATCAGAGATTTTTGCAATTTTATCAGTCATTATATTCATCAAAAATAACAGATACTTCTGCGCAGATGCAAAAGTTTTTGCAGGAATGTAATCTTCCTGGTTTGAATGTGAGTGATAGAAATTTACTGGGCGCAGAAATAACTATGAAAGACGTTGAAGAGACTATTAAATCCATGAAAAATGGGAAGACTCCTGGCCCTGATGGCTTAAATAATGAATTTTATAAAAAATTCAGTGGTTTGATCTCTCCACGTTTGCAAACTGTATATAGTCACGCCTTTAAACAACAGAGATTGCCACAAACTCTGACTGAATCAACAATAATCCTCATTCCTAAAAAAGATAAGGATTCTGAAGACCCTGGTTCGTATAGGGCGATAGCTCTTTTAAATACTGATCAGAAGATATTAGCGAAAATCTTAGCTCAGAGATTAAGTCTAGTTATAGACAAATTGATACACCCCGATCAATCAGGCTTTATAGCCAAACGATATTCATTTTTCAACTTGAGACGCTTGTTTAATATAATTTATTCAAATAGACTATTAAATGAAGATTTAGCAATCATCTCGCTAGATGCTGAAAAAGCATTTGATCAAGTAGAATGGCCCTATCTTTTCTCAGTGATGGAAAAATTTCAACTAGGTGAAAATTTTTGTGCATGGGTGAAACTTTTATATACATCCCCAACAGCTAGAATATTAACTAATCAAATGCTGTCATCTAAATTTCATTTAGCTAGGGGTTGTAGACAAGGATGTCCACTATCACCACTTTTATTTGCCCTTATTATAGAACCACTTGCTGAGAGTATTAGATCAAATTCAGATATTTATGGCTACAACACTAAACATACAACCAATAAAATTTCTTTATATGCGGATGATGTATTAATATATATTACAAAGCCAGAAATTAGCATTCCGAATTTATTAAATCTCATAACTCAATTTGGTTCATTTTCAGGTTATAGAATTAACTGGTATAAAAGTGAAATTATGCCAATAATGGAGCATAATCCGGCCACACTTCAACAATTTCCTTTTAAAATTGCCTATGAAAAGTTTAAATATCTTGGAATTTACGTGACTAGGAAATATACTTCTTTATTTAAATCAAATTTTCCTCCTTTACTTGCTAAATTACACAGAAATATCCAATTTTGGAAAACACTTCCTATATCATTAGTTGGTCGTAGTAATGCTATAAAGATGATCTTTCTTCCACAGCTATTATACTTATTTCAAGCAATTCCGATCTACCTTCCAAAAAAGTTTTTTTTTTAAATTGATTCAATTGTTACTAATTTTATTTGGGACTACAAGACTCATAGAATAAATAAAAGACACTTATGTAAGTCTAAAATTAATGGAGGAATTGCTTTACCTAACTTTTTATTTTATTATTGGGCGGTTAATATTAAAAATATAACCTGCTGGTTGGATGATTCTGATCAACAACCGGATTGGTTAAAGATGGAGAAAGAGGATTGTTTACCATTCGATATTGGTGCGATCCTCTTAGCTCCAATAAATTTAAATAAAAAAACATATGGAGGTAATCCCATTATACATAGTGTTATCCGTACCTGGAAACAATTAAAGCTTACGTTAAAATTGAGTAAATTATCTGTTTTCCTTCCTATTGCGAATAATCCTTCTTTTAAACCGTCTGTCTTAGATAGAGGCTTTGCTCAATGGAAAAGTTATGGAATCAAAAGGGTGGGAGATCTTTATCATAAGGGAACTTTTCTTTCGTTTCAGGAGTTACAGCAGAAGTACGGATTACATGTTAATAATTATTTTAGATATTTACAACTTAGAGATTATGTAAAATCACACATGCAAGAATATAAGTTTAGAGGTCCAGAAACACTTGATGTATGCCTGAATCGACATTATAACTCAAATAAATTAATATCTTTTATTTACAATATTCTCCTTGACACTGACATTCCGTCATCAGAATCTTATAGACGAGCATGGGAGGACGAATTGAATCAATTTATAATGCAAGATATATGGGATGAAAGTTTACAACATATACATCAATGTTCATTGAATACTAGACATTCCTTAATACAATTTAAAATAATACATAGATTACATTATTCGAAGACGAAATTAAATAGGATTTTTCCTAGTATCTCTCCTATGTGTGATAAATGTCAATTTCAAGAAGCTAATTTAACTCATATTTTCGTAACTTGTATAAAAATGCAAAACTTCTGGTTGGAGATTTTTAAAATAGTTTCTAAAGTTATTAATAAAAAATTAGATATGGACCCAAAATTAATTATATTAGGATTATCAGAACATACTACAAATTTTACAGTAAGTCAGGTACATTTTCTTGATTACAGTCTAATAACTGCGAAAAAACTAATACTTAAATTTTGGAAAAAACCAATAACCCCCACAATTAAAATGTGGACTATGGAAATGACAGAGACCCTGCATTTGGAAAAAATAAGGTTTGCCTTAATCGACAAACCTGAGTTATTTTTAAAAATATGGTCTCCATTTATTGAATTTTTAGAAAAGTAAATGGGTTTGGCACAGGACTAAAATAAAAAAAATTTAAATAAAAAGTTGAAACTTGAGTTGGGGGTTGGATGTACGTACAGCTGTGGTTTTTGTCTCCCGGATCTACTCCCGTTAATTTTTATTGTTAGATCCTTTTTTTAAATTTTTTTAACCCTCTTACTCTCTCTCCCCAAGTTTATAGTTTTATATTTTTATTTTTACTTTCTCTCTTCAAAAATTTAAAAATTGAAGCTATGTAAGAACTTTGTAACAAATGTGTTTTTTCTTATTTCGATTTGTACATATGCTTTTCAAAAATAAAATTGGGAACATGTTTCCTGCCTCTAACGTGTCCAACCCCTTAATAATCTTATACGTTTCGATAAGATCTCCTCTCATCCTTCTAAATTCCAGTGTATACAAGACAGATTGTTGATCAGTGCGGGTGTCAGGGGTTACGGGGAGAAGGCGGGAGAATGGGGTTGGGAGGGAGAGATAGATCAGCCATGATTGAATGGCGGAGTGGACTCGATGGGCCGAATGGCCCTCATTCTGCTCCTTATCACTTATGAGACCCTGCATTTGGAAAAAATAAGGTTTGCCTTAATCGACAAACCTGAGTTATTTTTTAAAATATGGTCTCCATTTATTGAATTTTTAGAAAAGTAAATGGGTTTGGCACAGGACTAAAATAAAAAATAAAAAAATTTAAATAAAAAGTTGAAACTTGAGTTGGGGGTTGGATGTACAGCTGTGGTTTTTGTCTCCCGGATCTACTCCCGTTAATTTTTATTGTTAGATCCTTTTTTTTTTTTTTTTAACCCTCTTACTCTCTCTTCCCAAGTTTATAGTTTTATATTTTTATTTTTACTTTCTCTCTTCAAAAATTTAAAAATTGAAGCTATGTAAGAACTTTGTAACAAATGTGTTTTTTTTTTTTAAATTTCGATTTGTACATATGCTTTTCAAAAAAAATTAATAATAAATAAATAAATAAATAAAAGTAAAGATAAGGATAAATTGTCATCAGTTTACTATGTATTCCTTAACTGTTACTGTTGACTCTTCTGCTGGGAGCAGTGCTGGTTGTGCAGTCTCACAGCAGCGGGCAGCAAGGAAGGACCTCCGATATCTCTCCTTCACACACTTGGGGTTATTATTGTTATTATTGTTATTAAACGGAAGAAAAGGCAGAAGAAGCTGGAGTAACTCCGACTGCCCCTTGCACCCCCCCCCCCCCCCCCCCCCCCCCCCCCACAGCATTGACCGTCGGCGGTAATGGCTCCCAGGTGGATCAGCCGGCCGGGCTGTCCGCAGTGGAAGGTGGGTCGGTCACCCTGCCCTGCTCCTTCTCGTACCCGGCCCACCTCCGGCCCCGGGGCATTGACGTCTCGTGGAGGGCCGGGTACTATCACGGGCCGACCATCTTCAACCTCACGCGAGCCTACACTGACAGGGAGTACGAGGGCCGGATCACGTTCCTGGGCTCGCCAGACCACGACCACACCGCCTCCATCCGCTTGGACCGGCTGAGGAGTAGCGACTCGGGCAGGTACTTCTGCCGGCTGATGATCCCCGGTGAACACCACAAAATTTGGCAAAGCGTCCCGGGAACAAATCTGTCAGTGCAAGGTGAGCAATCGAATCCTTAGCCCCCGAACTTCGCTTTGAATGTGCAACAGCACAGCTGGGAACAGGCCCTTCGGCCCACCGCGAGTCTAGGACCAGAGGGCATAGCCCCAGAATTAAAGGGCGTTCTTTTAGGAAGGAGATGAGGAGGAATTTCTTTTGTCAGAGGGTGGTGAATCTGTGGGAATCTTTGCCACAGACGGTTGTGGAGGCCACAAGTCTGGATATATTTAAGGCAGAGATTGATAGATTCTTGATTAGTGCGGGTGTCAGGGGTTATGGGGAGAAGGCAGGAGAATGGGGTTGGGAGGGAGAGATAGATCAGCCGTGATTGAATGGCGGAGTGGACTTGAAGGGCCCAATTCTGCTCCTATCACTTATGACTTTATGGACTCAGTGGGCTTTAGGCCTGTTTCTGTGCGGTGTCTTTGAATTAAGCTATCGGGTGGTGGGCATAGGAGGGGGGGAGGAGATGTTTGCAAAAGAGGGGTTCCTTATTTCTCCGCTTCAAGCCCCCACAGAGAGGCCCAGCATCACGGTGGTTGTCGAGAGCACCACCCCCAGGGGAAGCCCACCCTGGGTGCTCTTTGTGGCCAAGTGCGGTGGGCTACTGCTGCTGGGAGCTGGGGTGGTCATCTGTGTTGTACTTCGTGGTCCGGTACTTGTTGTACCTTTGTGGTGACTCTGGAAGGACCACGAGTACACGTGTATAAAAGGTTACATTGCTGGAGCTCAACTCCAGGCTGTTTATTCCGTGGCCACCTGCATCCAGAGTGCCCGCCTAATCACACCAATCACTTATATACACAGGCATACAAAGTAGTCCTTGGATACACAAAGTAGTCCCAGCAATATCACAACATCCCCCTTGTCTTATATATTACAACATCCCCCTTGTCTTATATAAAATTGTTTTCTTTACCATTCGAGGGCTAAAATATATTTAACAAACAAAACCAAAACACCATTGCTTTTTGCAAACAAACCAATAACACAACTAAACACAATTAAACACAATTGCTTTTTTTCACCATCATGGTGGTCACTCCTCTGCGGAATTTCACTCATCGCCGGGTGGTCACTCATCTCCGGGTGGTCACTCATCTCCGGGTGGTCACTCACTCCGTGTGGTCACTCCACAGATATATACATTTATACAAAAACATCAAATATAATACATTAAGCTTTCATTACACAGATCACTACACAGGTCATTAAACACAAAATATTCATTTTGTTCCATATCTTCCCCTCAAGAAGACGTGCTGTGTAGATCAAATGTAGTGTAGGCTCTAGATGCTCCACCACCATGAATTGCCTCCCACTGCTGGCCTCCCACTGCTGGGCTGGCACTGCTGGGCTCCCACTGCTGGGTTGGCACTGCTGGGCTCCCACTGCTGGGCTCCCACTGCTGGGTTGGCACTGCTGGGTTGGCACTGCTGGGCTCCCACTGCTGGGTTGGCACTGCTGGGTTGGCACTGCTGGGCTCCCACTGCTGGGTTGGCACTGCTGGGTTGGCACTGCTGGGCTCCCACTGCTGGGCTGGCACTGCTGGGTTCTCACTGCTGGGCTGGCACTGCTGGGTTGGCACTGCTGGGCTCTCACTGCTGGGCTCCCACTGCTGGGCTGGCACTGCTGGGTTCTCACTGCTGGGCTGGCACTGCTGGGCTCCCACTGCTGGGCTGGCACTGCTGGGCTCCCACTGCTGGGCTCTCACTACTGGGCTCCCCTTGCTGGGCTCCCCTTGCTGGGCTCCCCCTGCTGGGCTCCCCTTGCTGGGCTGGCACTGCTGGGCTGGCACTGCTGGGTTCTCACTGCTGGGCTGGCACTGCTGGGCTCCCACTGCTGGGCTCCCACTGCTGGGCTGGCACTGCTGGGCTCCCACTGCTGGGCTCTCACTACTGGGCTCCCCTTGCTGGGCTCCCCCTGCTGGGCTCCCCCTGCTGGGCTCCCCCTGCTGGGCTCCCCCTGCTGGGCTCCCCCTGCTGGGCTCCCCTTGCTGGGCTCCCCCTGCTGGGCTCCCCTTGCTGGGCTCCCCTTGCTGGGCTCCCCTTGCTGGGCTGGCACTGCTGGGTTCTCACTGCTGGGCTGGCACTGCTGTAATCGCGGTGCGCTGGCCCCGCCCACAAGTGCTCCCCGGCAGCTGCCGTTCAACTTTTCGAACGCGCTGCCGCTGGCCCCGCCCACAGGTGCTCCCCGGCCCCGCCCACAGGTGCTCCCGGCCCCGCCCACAGGTGCTCCCCGGCCCCGCCCACAGGTGCTCCCCGGCCCCGCCCACAGGTGCTCCCCGGCCCCGCCCACAGGTGCTCCCCGGCCCCGCCCACAGGTGCTCCCGGCAGCTGCCGCTCAAATTCGAACGCGCTGCCGCTGCCTCGGGCCCAGGGCCGTCCCGACTCTACGGTCGACGCGCCTGGGTAAGTACGCAGTGCCTCGGCCTCGGCCTCACCGGCCGCCGCACCTCCGCGGGTGGTCGGTCCCTCCGGTCGCCGACCCCCTCCGGTCTCCTCCGGTGCTCTCCCGGTCGCCGCACACCTCCATGGGTGTCGGTCTTCCCCAGTCACCGCACATCTCCGTGTGTGTCGGCTCTCCCGGTCTCTCCCCCGCGAAGCAGTCGCAGGCTTCTAATCTCGGGCCTACACAGGTGCTGGGGCGCGCCGTGGGCCTACACAGGTGCTGGGGCGCGCCGTGGGCCTACACAGGTGCTGGGGCGCGCCGTGGGCCTACACAGGTGCTGGGGCGCGCCGTGGGCCTACACAGGTGCTGGGGCGCGCCGTGGGCCTACACAGGTGCTGGGGCGCGCCGTGGGCCTACACAGGTGCTGGGGCGCGCCGTGGGCCTACACAGGTGCTGGGGCGCGCCGTGGGCCTACACAGGTGCTGGGGCGCGCCGTGGGCCTACACAGGTGCTGGGGCGCGCCGTGGGCCTACACAGGTGCTGGGGCGCGCCGTGGGCCTACACAGGTGCTGGGGCGCGCCGTGGGCCTACACAGGTGCTGGGGCGCGCCGTGGGCCTACACGCACCTCCCCCAGCAGCTTGCAGCGTCACGTCGGCAACTCGGCGCCGATGACTACTGAGCAGGTAACTATACCAACTCACACTGGCCCTGTCGGGATGCACTCCACTCCAAACGTCCCGTCCCGTACCGAGCTGGAAACTTTTCTTTTTTTTTTCTTCTTTTTTACCTTTTCTGCTCGGGCATGCTTCATTCTCCCCCCTAGGCAAAACACCCAAGCCGCTGCCACCATGTTGTACTTCGTGGTCAGGTACTTGTTGTACCTTTGTTGTTACTCTGGAAGGACCACGAGTACACATGTTTAAGATGTTATCATGGTGGAGCTTAACTCCAGGCTGTTTATTCCAAGGCCGCCTGGATCCAGAGTGCCCACCTAATCACACCAATCACTTATATACACAGGCATACAAAGTAGTCCTTGGATACACAAAGTAGTCCCAGCAATATCACAACATCCCCCTTGTCTTATATATTACAACAATCTGTATCTGCCAGAGGAAGAGGAGGAGGAGGAGGAGAGGTGAGTGGTGCTCTGGGTGGGTCCTTCACACTGGGAGATCCATCACACTGGGTGGTCCATCACACTGGGAGGTCCATCACACTGGGAGATCCATCGTGCGAGGAGGTCCATCACACTGGGACATCACACTGGGAGGTCCATCACACTGGGAGGTCCATCACACTGGGAGGTCCATCACTCTGGGTGGGTCCTTCACACTGGGAGATCCATCACACTGGGTGGTCCATCACACTGGGAGGTCCATCACACTGGGAGATCCATCGTGCGAGGAGGTCCATCACACTGGGACATCACACTGGGAGGTCCATCACACTGGGAGGTCCATCACACTGGGAGGTCCATCACACTGGGAGGTCCATCACACTGGGAGGTCCATCACACTGGGAGACCCCACACACTGGGAGGTCCATCACACTGGGAGGTCCATCACACTGGGAGGTCCATCACACTGGGTGGTCCATCACACTGGGAGGCCCATCACACTGGGAGACCCCACACACTGGGAGGTCCATCACACTGGGAGGTCCATCACACTGGGAGGTCCATCACACTGGGAGGTCCATCACACTGGGAGGTCCATCACACTGGGAGGTCCATCACACTGGGAGGTCCATCACACTGGGAGGTCCATCACACTGGGAGGTCCAACACACTGGGAGGTCCATCACACTGGGAGGTCCATCACACTGGGAGGTCCATCACACTGGGACATCATACTGGGAGGTCCATCACACTGGGAGGTCCATCACACTGGGATGTCCTTTGTTGCGTGTTAACCAGTCAGCGGAGAGACAACACACGATTACAATCGAGCTGTGCACAGTTCAGTTTAGAGATACAGAGCTGTACACTGTGGACGGCTTGATTAGAAAACAAAGAACAGAGAAATCATAGAAAAATAGATGCAGGAGGAGGCCATTCGGCCCTTTGAGCCAGCACCGCCATTCATTGTGATCGTGGTTGGTCATCTACAAACAGTAACCCGTGCCTGCCTTCTCCCCATATCCCTTGATTCCACTAGCCCCCACAGCTCTATCTAACTCTCTCTTAAATCCATCCAGTGAATTGGCCTCCACTGTGGCAGAGAATTCCACAAATTCACAACTCTCTGGGTGGAAAAGTTCCTTCTCACCTCAGTGTTAAATGGCCTCCCCTTTATTCTTAGACTGTGTGGCCCCTGGTTCTGGACTCCCCCCAACATTGGGAACATTTTTCCTGCATCTAGCTTGTCCAGTCCTTTTATAATTTTATGTCTTATAAGATCCTCCTCTCATCCTTCTAAACTCCAGTCAATACAAGCCTAGTCTTTTCAATCTTTCCTCATATGTCAGTCCCGCCATCCCGGGGATTAACCTGGTGAACCTACGCTGCACTGCCTCAATAGCAAGGACGTCCTTCCTCACATTTGGAGACCAAAACTGTACACGATACCCCAGATGTGGTCTCACCAGGGCCCTGTACAACTGCAGAAGGACCTCTTTACTCCTGTACTAAAATCCTCTCGTTATGAAGGCCAACACACCGTGAGCTTTCTTCACTGCCTGCTGTACCTGTACGACACCTTTCAGTGACTGGTGTACAAGGACACCCAGGTCTCGCTGCACCTCCCCCTTACCCAACCTGACACCATTGAGATGATAAGAGAAGCAGAGACAGGCCCTGCAGCGCCCGCAGTTCATCGACTGGACAGCAGAGGGAGTGCTCGGCCCACCGCTGAATGAATGGACTCCGCTGGTTGGACTTGGGACAAGTTGGGTCGACGTTCTCTCTGGTGTGGCTGTGTTTAGTTTAGAGATACAGCGTGGAAACAGGCCCTTCGGCCCACCGAGTCCATGCCGACCGGCGATCCCCCCGTGCACTAATTCCTCCTACGCGGTCTGAACGTGGGTCTCGCATCTCAACCCAAAACGTCACCCAGTTCCTTCTCTCCAGAGACTCTGCCTGACCCGTTGAGTTACTCCAGCATTTTGTGTCCACCTTAGGCAAACAATGACCGGTTCTTTATCCCCCTACTGTTAGGGGTTAAAGACTGGTTCCTGATTCATTTGTGACCGGAGCAGAATTTGGCCATTCGGCCCATCCAGTCTACCCCGCCATTCAATCATGGCTGATCTCTCTTTCCCTCTCAACCCCATTCCCCCGCCCGCCTTCTCCCCATAACCCCTAGCACACCTACCGAAGGGAAAAAGTGGTTCTTGAGTCTAGAAGTTGGGAGGTCACGTTGCAGTTGTTATAAGACATTGTCGGTGAGACCGCATTTAGAATATTGTAAGAAAATAACTGCAGATGCTGGTACAAATCAAAGGTATCTATTCACAAAATGCTGGAGTAACTCAGCAGGTCAGGCAGCATCTCAGGAGAGAAGGAATGGGTGACGTTTCGGGTCGAGACCCTTCTTCAGACTGATGTCAGGGGGGCGGGACAAAGGAAGGATATAGGTGGAGACAGGAAGATAGAAGGAGATCTGGGAAGGGGGAGGGGAATAGAGGGACAGAGGAACTATCTAAAGTTGGAGAAGTCAATGTTCATACCACTGGGCTACAAGCTGCCCAAGCGAAATATGAGGTGCTGTTCCTCCAATTTCCGGTGGGCCTCACTATGGCACTGGAGGAGGCCCATGACAGAAAGGTCAGACTGGGAGTGGGAGGGGGAGTTGAAGTGCTCAGCCACCGGGAGATCAGGTTGGTTAAGGCAGACTGAGCGAAGGAATATTGTGAATTTTGTGAATATTGTGAATTTTTAGAATATTGCGTTCAGTTCTGGGCACCGTGTTATGGGAAAGATATTGTCAAGCTTGAAAGGGTTCAGAGAAGATTTACGAGGATGTTGCCAGGAGAGTTGGACGGGTACATGGATAGGACGGGTTTGGAGGGATATGGACCAAGTGCAGGCAGGTGGGACTAGTGTAGCTGGGGCATGTTGGTCGGTGTGGGCAAGTTGGGCCGAAGGGCCTGTTTCCACACTGTATCACTCTGTGACTCTATGAATCCTGTACAAGCCATGACCAGTGATGAAGGTGTCACGGTTCCACAATGACACCTTCTCCCCTTAAAACTTCTTCCATGAGAAGAAACGTCTTCCATTAGCACCAAAGGGACGACGGTGTGTAAGGTGGGCCTAGAATTGTGGCGCTATCGTGTACCGTTTTGGCTGTAGTTCAGGAACAAACAAACAAACAAACAAACGAGAGTTTTAGTACATAAGATGGCCGTCTGGTAACTCGGATCTCACTGTACCTTAAGTGGGACATGCGGCAATGAAACTGAATCTTGGATCTTGTGTCCCCTGCCTGCAGACTGCCTGGGTGTGGTGTGGTCAGGGCGCAAGGGCGACCCGGTGACCAGCAGCGACAAGGAGAGGAGGCGGGCGGACGTGGAGCCGCGCGGGGACGGCCAGCAGGCGCACCACCACGCCGGGGAGCTCTGAGCACCCGGCACCCTTCCACAGTGGGATGGGTGGGGGGGGGGGAGGGGGGAAATGGAGACCGCGTCCCGACTGGAAACGCCACTGACACCGCTCCCTGCCGGTGGTGGCATCGACCGCTGGTGAGTCAAGTCAAGTCAAGTCAATTTTATTTGTATAGCACATTTAAAAACAACCCACGTTGACCAAAGTGCTGTACATCTGTTTAGGTACTAAGGAAAAAATGAAACGTACAGTAGCACACAAACATATCAGCACATACATAAACAGTTCACAGCGCCTCCTCAATGAGTGAGAGCACCCCTTCCCCATCCCCCCCCCCCCGTGACCCTCACTCTCCCCATCCCCCCCCCGTGACCCTCACTCTCCCCATCCCCCCCCCCCGTGACCCTCACTCTCCCCTTCCCCACCCCCCGTGACCCTCACTCACCCCTCCCCCCACCCCCCCGTGACCCTCACTCACCCCTCCCCCACCCCCCCGTGACCCTCACTCACCCCTCCCCCACCCCCCCGTGACCCTCACTCACCCCTCCCCCCACCCCTTCCCCACCCCCCCCCCCCCCGTGACCCTCACTCTCCCCTTCCCCACCCCCCAGTGACCCTCACACGCCCCACCCCTCACCCCTTCCCTCCCCCCCCCGGTGACCGTCACTCACCACTCACCACCCCTCCCCCCTCCCTCACCACTCACCCCTCCCCTCACTCACCCCTCCCCTCTCCTCACCAACACACCCCACCCCCCCCCAGGTGACTGTCATTCACCCCTCCCCATGCCCCACTCACCCCTCCTCCCCTCCACCCCTCACTCCCCCCTCACACACCACCCCTCCCCCCCCTCGGCCCATCGAGCCCACTCCGCCATTCAATCACAGCTGATCTATCTCTCCCTCCCAACCCCATTCTCCTGCCTTCTCCCCATAACCCCTGACACCCGCACTGATCAACAATCTATCTATCTCTGCCTTAAAAATACCCACTGACCTGTGGCCTCCACAGCCGTCTGTGGCAAAGAATCCCACAGATTCACCGCCCTCTGACTGAAGAAATTCTCCTCCTCATCTCCTTCCTTTTAACCCCCACCCCAGTGGTGAAAATAGCCCCCCCCCCTTCCCCCTCCCTCCCGGTGACACTCCTTGTGTTGCGCGGTCAAGGTATGCCAACAGTCGCCATGTAAAGGGAGCCGTTCCCGATCCTGCCCATGCCCATCGTTTCCCCCTCTCTCCCCACTCCCCCTCCCCGTCTGTACCGGCGCAAGAGGAACGACAAAAATGGAACGTGTTTCACCACAAAAACACAAAGACTCTCTGAGCCACTCGGCAAAGGACGATCTCCCGACTGCGGGCGGCCTTCCTCTCTGCGCCTTCTCCCGCTCCGAGCTGAAGGCGTTGGCTCGGGAACGCTGGACCGCCAGGTCGCGCACTGGCCGAGGCTGCGAGGAACTGCAGGCGCCGGCATCTCCGGCAAGACTCAGAGTGCTGGAGGGACTCAGCAGGCCAGGCAGCATCCGTGAATGGGGTGTTTCGGCACGGAGGCAGCGTAGACACACGGTTTTCCGATCCCGACCTCCGCCCGAGGGGACAAATCGCAGACGCCGGTTAAACTAATCTAAACTCAACTCAACATGCAGGTGTATAGGTGGATTGGCTTCTGTAAGACTGTCCACGGTGTGTGTAGGATAGTACTAGTGTATCAGGTGACTGCTGGTCGGCGTGGACTTGGTGGGCCGAAGGGCCTGTTTCCACGCTGTACCTCGAAATGAAACGAAACTAAATGAAATGAAACTAAACTAACCTTTCTGAAGAAGGTTCTTGACCCGAAACGTTGCCCATTCCTTCTCTCCGGAGATGCTGCCTGACCCGCTGAGTTACTCCAGCATTGTGTGTCCAAACTAAACTAAACTCAACTCGACTCAAATAAACTGGACTTTGCAGGTTTGTGGGTTAATTAGCTTCTGTAAAATTGTCCCTCGTGTGTTGGATAGATTTGCCTTACAGCGAATGCAGCTCCGGAGACCCAGGTTCGATCCCGATTACGGGCGCTGTCTGTACGGAGTTTGTACGTTCTCCCCGTGACCTGCGTGGGTTTTCTCCGGGTGCTCCGGTTTCCTCCCACACACTCCAAAGACGAGCGGGTTTGTAGGTTAATTGGCTTGGCACATGTAAAAATCGCCCCTAGTGTGTGTGTGTGTGTGTAGTGTTAGTGTGCGGGGATCACTGGTCGGCGTGGAGCCGGTGGGCTGACTTGGACAAGGGTTGTAAATTGAGATGGACCACTCCGTTGAAATCGCCCGTACTGAAGTGTAGTACGCAAAGGAGCATAACGGCCGCCATTTTAGTAAGCAAAACCCGCCGTTCGCTCTGCCTCTCGCAGTGTAATCAGTGTCTTGGGGGAACAGTAGGTGTGATGACACCATAAAAATGCAGAATATATCCCATCTATCAACTCACAGATTTGTGTTATTTTTCTTTTTAAATGTTTCTGCAAGTTTCTGCCTACTAAAATGGCGCCGTGACGTACTACGGTTTTTAGGGTCGAGTGGTCTATCTTTGCTCCTCTAGGATTCAGGATATCTTTATTTGTCATCCACAAAACAAGTTTTTATGGAAGAGATTTCGTCACCCACAGTCCAACAATAAGAGCAATAAAATAAGCAAATTACACAACCCCAACCAACACAAAACACACAAAAAAGAAACATCCATCACATTGAGTCTCCTCCAGTCCCCTCCTCACTGTGATGGAAGGCCAGAATGTCTTTTCTCTTCCCCTGCCGTCTTCTCCCGCGGTCCGGCTGTTGAAGTTGCCACATTCCAGGCCACAGCGGGCCGACCCAAGCCCCACGATCCGGTGCGGGCGAAGACGCTGCCGCTGCACGTCGGGGCTCCCGACATTGAAGCCCCCGCCGAGCAGAGAAAAATTCCGCGGCCTATTTCAGGCCGCACCGGACGGTGAAATGTCCGCGGTGGGCCGACCCAAGCCCGCGATCCGGGGCGGGCGAACACGTTGCCGCTGCCGGAGCTCCCGATGTCAGCATCCACGCGGCCCGAGCTGAAGCCTCCGAAGACGAGTCGCAGCCACTCCCGCAGCCTCCGAAGACGGCCGGCTCCGCTGATGATGAGTCCGGTCTGCGGGCTCTGCGAACCAGAGCCCTGGAGGCCGCCAGCCCCAGGAGTTTGGCCGATGGTAGGCCGCAGCAGGAACGGAGACACCACCCAAAAAACAAAGGTCGGGTCTCCGTTTGGAAGGGACAAATTTACAATTTTACAGTTCCCGCCCCCCCCCCCCCCCCCCCCCACACACACACATAGTACAAAACCACAAAAAAACATAATATCACATCTACAATTAAGACAAAAAAAACAACAAAAACACAAAGACAAACGGACCGCAGGTAAGCCGCAGCTGCTAGGGCAGTGCCGCCATTTTGGGCGCCATTTTAGTATCTTTGCTTCAGACTGAGAGCCAGGAGGAGAGGAGGGGGGGGGGGCGCAGAGATATGGAAGGGTAAGGTGTGGAAAGCGATAGATCAAAGGGGATGCTGGTCAAGGAAAATGTAGATTGGTTCTTCGTCAGCTCAGGGGACACACAATCGGCAAAAATGTAATCAGGAGGACAACGAAACTAGTCGGAGAACTAGGATGGGAAACATCGTGAGCGTATTTTGGGCCCCGTATCTGAGGAAGGACGTGCTGGCTCTGGAGATGATCCAGAGGAGGTTACAAGAACGATCCCAGGAATGAGTGGGTTAACGTACGATGAGCGTTTGTCGGCACTGGGCCAGTACTCACTGGAGTTTAGAAGGATGAGGGGGGACCTCATTGAAACGTACAGAACAGTGAGCGGCCTGGATAGAGTGGATGTGGAGAGGAAGTTTCCACTAATGGGAGAGTCTAGGACCAGAGGGCACAGCCTCAGAATTAAAGGGCGCTCCTTTAAGAAGGAGATGAGGAGAAATTCCTTCAGTCAGAGGGCGGTAAAATCTGTGGGATTCTTTGCTACAGACGGCTGTGGAGGCCACAAGTCAGTGGGTATTTTTTAAGGCAGAGATAGATAGATTGTTGATTAGTGCGGGTGTCAGGGGTTATGGGGAGAAGGCAGGAGAATGGGGTTGGGAGGGAGAGATAGAGATCGGCCATGATTGAATGGCGAGTGGACTCGATGGGCCGAATGGCCTCATTCTGCTGCTATGACTGATGGGCCTTACTGAAGAGTTTGGCTGTGTGCGGGTATGTGTGTCTTGCCTGGTGAATTGTAAGCTCAGTCCATTCCAATGTCATTAATCCACCCAGATCTCAAAGAACTTGAATGAAAATCAGTTTTTTGTTGCTCTGGGAATTAAAGCAATAGAGCCAGGTTAAACATTGATGTCAGGCATTCAAAGTCACTAGAGAACCAAATCCAAACAAAAGATGATGAAGCGAGAAGCCACAAACTACACAAAAGGACATCACAGACAGGTTCTGACCTCTCCTTCATCGAAGGATCTACAGCTAGGGGTCGCCAACTGTCCCGTATTAGCCGGGACATCCCGTATATTGGGCCTACAGTGTCGGGCCTACAGTGTCCGGGCCAACAGTGTCCGGGCACTACAGTGTCCGGGCCTACAGCGTCCGAGCCCACATTGTCCCGTGCCTACATTGTCCGGGCCTACGTTGTCCGGGCCTACACTGTCCGGGCCCACATTGTCCAGGCCTACAGTGTCCAGGTCTACATTGTCCAGGCGTACAGAGTCTGGTCTACATTGTCCGGGCCTACACTGTCCGGGCCTACACCTGTCCGGGCCTACACTGTCCGGGTCTACACTGTCCAGGCCTACATTGTCCGGGCCTACAGTGTCCGGGCCTACATTGTCCGGGTCTACAGTGTCTGGGCCTACATTGTCCGTGCCTACAGTGTCCGGGCCCACAGTGTCTGGGCCTACAGTGTCCGGGCCCACAGCATCCGGGCCTACATTGTCCGGGCGTACACTGTCCGGGCCTACACTGTCCGGCCCTACATTGTCCGGGCCTACAGTGTCCGGGCCTACATTGTCCGGGCCGTACAGTGTCTGGGCCTACAGTGTCCGGGCCCACAGCGTCCGGGCCTACATTGTCCGGGCCTACACTGCCCGGGCCTACAGCGCCCCCGACCCTAATATGGGGCAAGGGCGGTCCCATACAGGGCAAACTAATTTAGTATGGGATAACCCGGCTATTACGGGACAGTTTGGGCAACCCTACCCACTAAGGACAATTTTACAGAAGCCAATTCACCTACACACCTGCATGTTCAGTTTAGTTTAGTTTAGTTTAGTTTTCAGATACAGAGTGGAAAATTTGAGAGTGAGGGGGAAAGGGGTATTGTGGGCGTGAAAAAGGTACAAAGATCAAATGAACGAAAGGTTTGCAAAAGGACAACTCCCAGCGGCCAAGATAGGTGGAGCCCACAATGGCCTATTGTTGGCTGCGGGCTAGGTGATAACAGGTTATGCAACAGCGTAACCAAGCAGGACGGAAGTGAAACTAGTTCAACGAGGCGGGACGGGGAGGGAGGGGGGAGAGAGGAAATGGCAGGGTTACTTGAGGTTTGAGAAATCAACATCCATTCATATGTGTGGGAAGGTCCTGCAAATACAGTTTTGGTCTCCTAATCTGAGGAAGGACGTCCTTGTAATTGAGGCAGTGCTGCGTAGGTTCACCAGGTTAATCCCTGGATGGCGGGACTGTCCGTATGTGGAATGATTGAAAAGACTGGGCTTGTATTCGCTGGAGTTGAGAAGGATGAGAGAGGGATCTTATAGAAACATATAAAATTATAAAAGGACTGGACAAGCTAGATGCAGGAAAAAATGTTCCCAATGTTGGGTGAGTCCAGAACCAGGGGCCACACAGTCTTAGAATAAAGGGGGAGGCCGTTTAAAACTGAGGTGAGAAAAAACTTTTTCACCCAGAGAGTTGTGAATTTGTGCAATTCTCTGCCACAGAGGGCAGTGGAGGCCAAATCACTGGATGGATTTAGAGAGAGTTAAATAGAGCTCTAGGGGCTAGCGGAATCAAGGGGTATGGGGAGAAGGCTTGGTGTATGTGCAAAAATTGTCCTGTGTGTGTGTGTGTGTGTGTGTGTGCGTGGTGTGTGTGTGTGTGGCGTGTGTGGGTGTGTGTGCGTGTGTGTGTATTTGTGTGTGTGTGTGTGTATAAGACAATAACTGCAGATGCTGGTACAAATCAAAGGTATTTATTCACAAAATGCTGGAGTAACTCAGCGGGTCAGGCAGCATCTCAGGAGAGAAGGAACAAGAATTAATGTGTGTTTAGGGAGTGGTTTGGGCAACCTAACCGTTTGATGGAATGTGGACAGTGAGACACAACAAAATAACGCACACAGATTCAGGTCTCCCTGCATTGTTAAAGTATTAATGGAAGACAATGAAAGAATTCAAAGAAGGCAGCAGGAAATTAAATCGCCCCCTCCCCCTCCTACGTCCATTCTGTTTACTGCTGAGGCAGAACTTTCTAGCATCACAGAACATGGGTGCTGTCTGTACGGAGTTTGCACGTTCTCCCCGGGTTGGTTTTCTCCGGTCTCATAAGTGATAAGGAGCAGAATGAGGCATTCGGCCCATCGAGTCCACTCCGCCATTCAATCATGGCTGATCTATCTCTCCCTCCCAACCCCATTCTCCCGTCTTCTCCCCGTAACCCCTGACACCCGCACTGATCAACAATCTGTCTTGTATACACTGGAATTTAGAAGGATGAGAGGAGATCTTATCGAAACGTATAAGATTATTAAGGGGTTGGACACGTTAGAGGCAGGAACATGTTCCCAATTTTATTTTTGAAAAGCATATGTACAAATCGAAATAAGAAAAACACATTTGTTACAAAGTTCTTACATAGCTTCAATTTTTAAATTTTTGAAGAGAGAAAGTAAAATAAAAATATAAAACTATAAACTTGGGGAGAGAGAGTAAGAGGGTTAAAAAAATTAAAAAAAGGATCTAACAATAAAAAATTAACGGGAGTAGATCCGGGAGACAAAAACACAGCTGTACGTACATCCAACCCCCAACTCAAGTTTCAACTTTTTATTTAAATTTTTTTTATTTTAGTCCTGTGCCAAACCCATTTACTTTTCTAAAAATTCAATAAATGGAGACCATATTTTTAAAAATAACTCAGGTTGTCGATTAAGGCAAACCTTATTTTTTCCAAATGCAGGGTCTCTGTCATTTCCATAGTCCACATTTTAATTGTGGGGGTTATTGGTTTTTTTCCAAAATTTAAGTATTAGTTTTTTCGCAGTTATTAGACTGTAATCAAGAAAATGTACCTGACTTACTGTAAAATTTGTAGTATGTTCTGATAATCCTAATATAATTAATTTTGGGTCCATATCTAATTTTTTATTAATAACTTTAGAAACTATTTTAAAAATCTCCAACCAGAAGTTTTGCATTTTTATACAAGTTACGAAAATATGAGTTAAATTAGCTTCTTGAATTGACATTTATCACACATAGGAGAGATACTAGGAAAAATCCTATTTAATTTCGTCTTCGAATAATGTAATCTATGTATTATTTTAAATGTATTAAGGAATGTCTAGTATTCAATGAACATTGATGTATATGTTGTAAACTTTCATCCCATATATCTTGCATTATAAATTGATTCAATTCGTCCTCCCATGCTCGTCTATAAGATTCTGATGACGGAATGTCAATGTCAAGGAGAATATTGTAAATAAAAGATATTAATTTATTTGAGTTATAATGTCGATTCAGGCATACATCAAGTGTTCCCAATGTTGGGGGAGTCCAGAACCAGGGGCCACAGTTTAAGAATAAGGGGTCGGCCATTTGGAACTGAGATGAGGAAAAACCTTTCCAGTCAGAGAGTTGTGAATCAGTGAATTCTCTGCCTCAGAAGGCAGTGGAAGCCAATTCTCCGAATGCAGTCAAGAGAGAGCTGGATAGAGCTCTTAAGGATAGCGGAGTCAGGGGGGTATGGGGAGAAGGCAGGAACGGGGTACTGATTGAGAATGATCAGCCATGATCACATTGAATGGCGGTGCTGGCTCAAAGGGCCGAATGGCCTCCTCCTGCACCTATTGTCTATTGTCTCTGCCTTAGGTATATCCACTGACTTGTGGCCTCCACAGCCGTCTGTGGCAAAGAATCCCACAGATTCACCACCCTCTGACTAAAGAAATTCCTCCTCATCTCCTGTTAAGACGCAGCGGTAGAGTTGCTGCCTCACAAGCGCCGGAGACCCGGGTTCGATCCCGACCACGGGCGCTGCTGTACGGAGTTTGTACGTTCTCCCCATGACCTGCGTGGGTTTTCTCCGAGATCTTCGGTTTCCTCCCACACTCCAAAGACGTGCGGGTTTGTAGGTTGATTGGGTTGGTAATAAGTGTATAATTGCCCCTGCTGGGTGTAGGATAGTGTTAGTGTGCGGGGAATCGCTGGTCAATAGACAATAGACAATAGACAATAGGTGCAGGAGGAGGCCATTCGGCCCTTCGAGCTGATCATTCTCAATCAGTACCCCGTTCCTGCCTTCTCCCCATACCCCCTGACTCCGCTATCCTTAAGAGCTCTTATCTGACTCTCTCTTGAAAGCATCCAGAGAGCTGGCCTCCACTGCCTCCTGTGGCAGAGAATTCCACAGATGTTACAACTCTCTGACTGAAAAAGGTTTTTCCTCATCTCCGTTCTAAATGGCCTACCCCTTATTCTTAAACTGTGTGTGGCCCCTGATTCCGGTGGGCCAAAGGGCCTGTTTCTGCGCTGTATCGCTAAACTAAATAATCTAAGCGAAACAAAAACTAAACATCGACTAATATACTGTGGACTTTAAAGACAAGACAACGTTCACACAGGCAGTCTGATCGTTGTCGGTGTAAATCTAACTGCAGCGTACAAGTCCTTTGGCTCAGGGTGGGACACGTTTCTTGGTGTCGAACTTTCCTTCACCTTTAAGACAGCGTAGACAATCTCTTTCGATCCATCGCCCTGCAGAGAAAGGGGAAACATAGAAACATAGAAAATAGGTGCATGAGTAGGCCATTCGGCCCTTCGAGCCAGCACCGCCATTCAATATGATCATGGCTGATCATCCAACTCAGTATCCCGTACCTGCCTTCTCTCCATACCCCCTGATCCCTTTAGCCACAAGGGCCACATCTAACTCCCTCTTAAATATAGCCAATGAACTGGCCTCAACTACCTTCTGTGGCAGAGAATTCCACAGATTCATCACTCCTCTGTGTGAAAAAAAACGTTCTCATCTCTGTCCTAAAAGACTTCCCCTTATCCTTAAACTGTGACCCCTTGTTCTGGACTTCCCCAACATCGGAACAATCTTCCCACATCTAGCCTCTCCAAACCCTTAAGAATTTTATATGTTTCTATAAGATCCCCCCTCAGTCTTCTAAATTCCAGCGAGTACAAGCCGAGTCTATCCAGTCTTTCTTCATATGAAAGTCCTGCCATCCCAGGGATCAATCTGGTGAACCTTCTCTGTACTCCCTCTAAGGCTAGAATGTCTTTCCTCAGATTAGGAGACCAAAACTGTACACAATACTCCAGGTGCGGTCTCACCAATGCCCTGTACAACTGCAGCAGAACCTCCCTGCTCCGATACTCAAATCCTCTTGCTATGAATGCTAACATACCATTCGCTTTCTTCACTGCCTGCTGCACCTGCACGTTTACTTTCAATGACTGGTGCACCATGACACCCAGGTCACGTTGCATCTCCCCTTTCCTAATTGACCACCATTCAGGTAATACTCTGCTTCCTGTTCTTGCCACCAAAGTGGATAACCTCACATTTATCCACATTATATTGCATCTGCCATGCATTTGCCCACTCTCCTAATCTATCCAAGTCACTCTGCAGCCTCCTAGCATCCTCCTCGCAGCTAACACTGCCACCCAGCTCGTGTCATCCGCAAACTTAGAGATGTTGCATTCAATTCCCTCGTCCAAATCATTAATATATATTGTAAATAACTGGGGTCCCTGCACTGAGCCTTGCGGTACCCCACTAGTCACTGCCCAAACAAGACTTTACGATACTGTACGATAAAACGTTATTCAACCCAGGAGGGAAATTGATTATGTGTTCAGTTCTGGGCACCGTGTTACAGGAAAGATGTCGCCGAGCTGGAAAGGGTTCAGAGAAGATTCACGAGGATGTTGCCAGGGACTAGAGTGTGTGAGCTACAGGGAGAGGTTGAACAAGGCTGGGTCTCTATTCCATGGAGCTCAGGAGGATGAGGGGCGATCTTATAGAGGTGTACAAAATCATGAGAGGAATAGATCAGGTAGACGCACATTAGAGTCTCTTGCCAGAGTGGGGGAATCGAGGACCAGAGGACACAGGTTCAAGGTGAAGGGGCAAAGATTTAATAGGAATTCGAGGAGTAACTTTTTCCACACAGAGGGTGGTGGGTGTATGGACGAGCTGCCGGAGGAGGTAGTTGAGGCTGGGACTATCCCATCGTTAAGAAACAGTTAGACAGGTTCATGGATAGGACGGGTTTGGAGGGATATGGGCCAACGCGGGCAGATGGGACTAGTGTAGCTGGGACATTGTTGGCCGGTGTGGGCAAGTTGGGCCGAAGGGCCTGTTTCCATGCTGTATCACTCTGTGACTCCATGACAGTCAAAAAAAACACAACAAGGACCAAGCGCATGCAAAGGGGACTAGTGTAGATGGGGCATGTTGGTCAGCAGGGGGGAGTTGGGCCGAAGGGCCTGTTTCCCACGCTGTGTGACTCTGAGTCTCCATCTGTATAATCAGTAGGCTTCTTGATTTAAACAGCAACGGTCTTACCTGAGAAACAGGCACGTTGGGAGAATAATTCTCAGGTACATCAGCAGCATCTGAAAATATAATCAACGATTGCTGTGTTAGAAACCTGTTCTGTTCTCCTTAATGCAGTGGCCCAGTACTCAAGTACAGCCCACATACACCTGGGCTCCATCCCGACCACTGGCACGGTGTGTGTGTGTTTGTGTGTGTATGTGTGTGCAGTGTGTGTGTGCATGTGCATGCGTGATTGCACGATTGTGTGTGTGTGCTCTCTCTCTCTCTCTCTCTCTCTCTCTCTCTCTCTCTCTCTCTCTCTCCTCTCTCTCTCTCTCCTCTCTCTCTCTCTCTCTCTCTCTCTCTCTCTCTCTCTCTTTTTTTTTTTTTTTTTTTTTTTTTTTTTTTTTTTTTTTTTTTTTTTTTTTTTTTTCCTTTTCAAAGACTTTATTCAGCACATTCACATGATACATCACATCAAAACCACATTCAAGGGTTACAAGTCATCAAATAGTCATTATAATACAATGTTGCCTTCATTATTTACAATGCTCTCAACCCCCCGCGGTGACCAGCGCCCACGGAAGGCCTCCATAGTCCCCGTGGTCTCCGCGTGTTCCCTCTCTAGGGTCACGCGCGCACGGACGTAGGCCCGGAAAAGGGGAAGGCAGCCGACTCTGGCAAGACCATCGACCGCCCGCTGCCTGGACCCGCGAATGGCCAACTTGGCCAGGCCCAAGAGCAAACCGACAGGGAGGTCCCACCCCCCCGAAAGACCCTCCCCACCCCCTGCCTTGTGTCCAAACACTAGAATCGTAGGACTAAAGTGTAACCAGAACTTGAGGAACAACCCCTTCAGATATTGGTACAGGGGCAGTAACCTCTCACATTCCATATAGACGTGGAACACGGTCTCTTCGTCACCGCAGAAAATACAGGCGGTCGGCGAGCCCGTGAACCGGCTCAACAGTTTATTACACACCACCGCTCTGTGCAACACTCTCCACCCCAGGTCCCCGATGTAAAGGGGAACAACTCCCTTATAGAGAGCCCCCCACTGAGGACCGTCCCCGTCTTCAGGTGGTAACACAGACCGCCAAGATGTATCAGGGCGGTGTACGAAAACAAGGAGGTGTAGAATGTGCAGGAGCATTCTGTACAGTGTGCGTCTCTTCGCATCACGAAACAGCACGCTGGGCATCTCGGAAAGGCGGCTCAAGTTGTGCGGAGCCGGCGCCCGGGAGAGATCCCGGAGCCTAGGCCCGATGAGCAAATCTGACGGAGCGGGGGTAAGCTCAGTCAGAACTACTCTAGGCACACGCCTCTCCTCGACACCCGCCATGACAGGGTGAGGACCAGCTGCTCCCGCAGCCACAACGTCCCCCTCCCTTTGTGGAGCAACACGTCGGCTGAAAACAACCAAATTCCTCACTCTAAGCACATCCCGATAGAAACTAGGCAGACCCCGTAAGGCGGGTCGACTGATGCCCGCCACCGGCAGCCGCGAAACCCCCCGTAGGCAACAACCCCGACGAAAAAAATACGTGGCCAGAGCGTGCCACCTGGGGGGGTTCTCCGTGTACATATACCTCCGCAGAGTCCTGAGACGGAGAGCCGCCACCTGGGTACGCACGCATACCAAGGACTGGCCGCCCTCCTCCAACGGGAGACTCAGGACTGCTGCGGTAACCCAATGCTTCCTATTTCCCCAGAAGAAGTCCACCAGCTTCTTCTGTAAAGTAGTTGCAAAGATGGAGGGCGGGACAAGAGTAGCCAGCCGGTACCACAACATGGAGGCCACCAGCTGGTTTATGACCAGCACCCTCCCCTGAAAGGAAAGGACTCCAAGCAGGCCTGACCAGCGTCCCAGCCGGGCGACGATTTTCATCTCCAGCTCCTGCCAGTTCGCCGGCCAGGCATCCTCAGTGGGACTCAGGTACACCCCCAGATAGAGGAGGTGCGTGGTGCTCCACGCATACATCGCCATCTCCTCCGGCAGGGAGTCTACCTGCCACTGACCCACTAATAGTCCAGAGCATTTACTCCAATTAATCCTGGCGGATGATGCAGCCGAGAAAGTCCTCTGGCATTCACGCATCCTCCGCAGGTCACCAGGGTCAGTGAACGTAAGGAGCACATCATCGGCATAGGCTGAAAGAACCACTTCCACCCCCGGACCTGGTAGAGCCAGGCCTGTCAGCTTCCTCCGAAGAAGACACAGGAATGGCTCTACACAGACCGAGTACAACTGACCGGACATGGGGCACCCCTGACGAACCCCCCTCCCAAAATGAATGGGAGCCAACAACACCCCATTAACCTTCACAAGACACTCCGCTGCAGCGTACAAGAGCCGGACCCTGGCTACAAAATGCGGTCCAAATCCGAACGCTTGCAGCGTCCCGAGTAGGTAGTCGTGGTCTACCCTGTCAAAAGCCTTCTCCTGATCAAGAGACAGGAAGGCTACTGACTGACCAGTGCCCTGAGATAGATAAATCAGGTCCCTAACCAGGTGGATGTTATCCTGAATGGACCGACCAGGGACTGTATAGGACTGGTCCGGGTGAATCAGTTGAGACAGCACAGAGCCTAGGCGATTTGCCATCGCCCGTGCAAAGATTTTGTACTCTGTACAGAGGAGAGAGACCGGGCGCCAGTTCTTCAACAGGCGGAGTTCACCCTTCTTGGGCAGCAGGACAACGACTGCTCTGCGCCACGAGAGGGGCATCTCCCCGGTCGCCAGGCTCTCCCCCAGAACCTTCATGTAATCATCCCCCAGGACATCCCAGAAGGCTCTAACAAATTCTACCGTCAACCCATCCAGCCCAGGGGACTTGCCCCTCCTGAGCTGGTGCAGGGCACGTGTCAACTCCTCCAGTGATAAGGAGTCATCCAGAAGATCGGACACTTCCCTATCTACAGTCGGTAGATCCTCCCACAGGACCTGCTGAGCCTCCCCGCTGCAACCATCTGCGGAGAACAGGGTCCCATAAAAGGACCGGACTAAAGCACTGATCCTCTCTGGATCTGTGACAGAGGAGCCATCATCCGCGAGCAGCTCTACGAGCTGTTTGCGGGCTCCCCGCCCCTTCTCCAGAGAGAAAAAGAAAGGTGACGCTCGGTCCAAATCGTGCAGCATTTGGACCCGCGACCTCACGTAAGCTCCTCGGGACCGCTCAAGCAGCAGGTTCCTCAAGGCTTCCTTCTTCCCCTGAAACTCTCCCCATTCACAGGAGTCCTCACCAATCCGACCCAGGCGAGACTCCGCCCCCGATAGCTCCCTCTCGAGCCTCTCAACCGCTGAGTCCCGCCTTCCGGTCGACCCCCACGTATATTCCTTACAAAAGAGGCGGATGTGAGCTTTCCCCACATCCCACCACTGCCTAAGTGAAGAAAAGCTCCCCTGCCTCTCTCTCCACTTCACCCAACTCCGTCTGAATGACTCCCGGAAACACCGATCCTCCAGCAGCTTGTTATTGAAGTGCCAGTAAGCAGACCCAGCCCGCGTGCGCCCCGGATTGAAGTCCATGCGCACCAGACAGTGGTCCGAGCACGGCACCAGCCGCATTGAGGCCGCTGAGACACGGGAGACAAACGCACCGGAGATATACATTCGATCAATGCGGGAACCGCCCCCCTCAGACCTCCGCGAGAATGCGTTTGAGTCAGGGTGGAGGTTCCGCCATGCATCCACTAGCTCAAAGGAATCAAGCAAGCCTCTCAGTTTCTTTGCTACAGCAGGGGCACACTGAGTACCAGAACGATCTCGCACCTCAAGTGTGCAGTTGAAATCTCCCCCCAGAAAGACACACTCTCCTCTTTCAATAGTGCTCAACAGAGCAGTCACCTCCTGAAGTAGGCAGGCCTGCATCGTGCCACTGCTGGGGGCATACACGTTAATAAAATGCAACGGCATGCCATCCAGACTCACAGCCAGATAGAGCAAACGACCTGGCACCACTTCCTGCACCTTCAGGATCTCTGGCTGAAAAGTCGGGGCCAACAGAAAAGCCACCCCGCTCGAGTTTGTGCTGAGGTGGCTCATGTAAACCCCCCCTTCCCACTCCAGTCGCCAGGTGGGTTCGTCACCGACAACAGTGTGCGTCTCTTGCAGAAAACACACCGCGTATTTCCCCTCTCTCAAGACTTGTAAATGCTGAAATCTGCGAAAGCTCGCTCTACTGCCATTTAAATTTAATGTAACTACTGTGAATTTGCAAACACGTTGGAATTATTTC
>NC_135986.1:3262836-3265336 GCF_053455715.1 Rhinoraja longicauda
CCCCCTCTCCCCCTCCTCCCCCCCTCCACCCTCCCCCTCTCCCCTCTCCCCCTCTCCCCTCTCTCCTCCCCACCTTCCTCCCCCACTCCATCCCCCCTTTTCTCCCCCCTCCCCCTTTTAAAACTCTTTTTCACCCAGAGAGTTGTGAATTTGTGGAATTCTCTGCCACAGAGGGCAGTGGAGGCCAAATCACTGGATGGATTTAAGAGAGAGTTAGATAGAGCTCTCGGGGCTAGTGGAATCAAGGGATGTGGGGAGAAGGCCAGGCACGGGTTACTGATTGTGGATGATCAGCCATGATCACAATGAATGGCGGTGCTGGCTCGAAGGGCCGAATGGCCTCCTCCTGCACCTATTTTCTCTGTTTCTATGTTTCTACTCGTGGTACAGAACGGAAACAGGCCCCTCACCCCAGTGAGTACACGTATTCCACGAAACGCTGGGTGTTAGCTTGTTATTGTCACTTTTACTGAGATGTCGTAAGATGCTTTGTTAGCAAGCATTTTTCATAGTTCAGTTTAGCGACACAGAGCGGAAACAGGGCCCTTCGGCCCACCGGGTCCGCGCCGACCAGCGATCCCCGCGCACTCACGCTATCCCACTCGCACACCACTGGGGACAACGTACGTTTTACACCAAGCCAATTCGCCGAAAAACCCGCACGTCTTTGGAGAGCGGGAGGAAACCGGAGCACCCGGAGAGAACCCGCGCGGGTCACGGGGAGAACGTGCAAACTACGTACAGACGGCGCCCGAGGTCAGGATCGAACCTGGGGTCTCTGGCGCTGTGAGGTGGCAACTCTACCGCTGCGCCACCGCGCGATTTCCTGTCCTATTTACCCGCTAAACTACTGAATTTAGTTGTATCTCAAATTTCCCGCGCTGTACCTCTAAACGAAACTAAACTAAACGAGACGAAACGAAACTAAATGAAATGAACGAAACGAACCTAAACTAATCTAAACTCAACTCAACATGCAGGTGTATAGGTGGATTGGCTTCTGTAAGACTGTCCACGGTGTGTGTAGGATAGTGCTAGTGTATCAGGTGACTGCTGGTCGGCGTGGACTTGGTGGGCCGAAGGGCCTGTTTCCACGCTGTACATCGAAATGAAACAAAACTAAATGAAACTAAACTAACCTTTCTGAAGAAGGTTCTTGACCCGAAACGTTGCCCGTTCTTCTCTCCGGAGATGCTGCCTGACCCGCTGAGTTACTCCAGCATTGTGTGTCTAAACTAAACTAAACTCAACTCGACTAAAATAAACTGGACTTTGCAGGTTTGTGGGTTAACTAGCTTCTGTAAAATTGTTCCTCGAGTGTTGGATAGATTTGCCTTACAGCGAATGCAGCTCCGGAGACCCGGGTTCGTTCCCGATTACGGGCGCTGTCTGTATGGAGTTTGTACGTTCACCCCGTGACCTGCGTGGGATTTCTCCGGGTGCTCCGGTTTCCTCCCACACACTCCAAAGACGAGCGGGTTTGTAGGTTAATTGACCTGGCACATGTAAAAGTCGCCCCTAGTGTGTGTGTGTGTGTGTAGGACAGTGTTAGTGTGCGGGGATCGCTGGTCGGCGCGGACCCGGTGGGCCGAAGGGCCTGTTCTCTGCGCTGTACTTTAAAAAATAAAAAATACAAAAAAACTAAGGACTTGGACAAGGGCTGTAAATTGAGATGAACCACTCCGTTGAAATCGCCTGCACTGAAGTGTAGTACGCAAAGGAGCCGCCATTTAGTGACGGCCGCCATTTTAGTAAGCAAACCCCGCCGTTCGTTCCGCCTCTCTCAGTGTAATCAGTGTTGTGGGGGAACAGTATGTGTGATGATACCATTAAATGCAGAATATATCCCATCTATCAACTCACAGATTTGTATTATTTTTCTTTTTAATGTTTCTGCAAGTTTCTGCCTACTAAAATGGCGCCGTGACGCACAACGGCTTTTAGGGTCGAGTGGTCTATCTTGCTCCTCTAGTATCTTTGCTTCAGACTGAGAGCCAGGGGAGAGATGGGGGGGGGGGGACGGACGCAGAGATATGGAAGGGTAAGGTGTGAAAGCGATAGATCAAAGGGGATGCTGGTCAAGGAAAATGTAGATTGGTTCTTCGTCAGCTCAGGGGACACACAATTGGCAAAATGTAATCAGGAGGACAACGAAACTAGTCGGAGAACTAGGATGGCAAACATCGTGAGCATATTTTGGGCCCCGTATCTGAGGAAGGACGTGCTGGCTCTGGAGAGGATCCAGAGGAGGTTTACGAGAACGATCCCAGGAATGAGTGGGTTAACGTACGATGAGCGTTTGTCAGCACTGGGCCTGTACTCGCTGGAGTTTAGAAGGATGAGGGGGGACCTCATTGAAACGTACAGAATAGTGAGCGGCCCGGATAGAGTGGATGTGGAGAGGATGTTCCCACTAGTGGGAGAGTCTAGGACCAGAGGGCACAGCCTCAGAATTAAAGGGCGTTCCTTTAGGAAGGAGATGAGGAGGAATTTCTTCAGT
>NC_135986.1:3270336-3296733 GCF_053455715.1 Rhinoraja longicauda
TCCTTCACCTTTACGACAGCGTAGACAATCTCTTCCGATCCATCGCCCTGCAGAGAAAGGGGAAACATAGAAACATAGAAAATAGGTGCAGGAGTAGGCCATTCGGCCCTTCGAGCCTGCACCGCCATTCAATATGATCATGGCTGATCATCCAACTCAGTATCCCGTATCTGCCTTCTCTCCATACCCCCTGATCCCTTTAGCCACAAGGGCCACATCTAACTCCCTCTTAAATATAGCCAATGAACAAGGCCTCAACTACCTTCTGTGGCAGAGAATTCCACAGATTCACCACTCTGTGTGAAAAAACACTTTCTCATCTCGGTCCTAAAAGACTTCCCCCTTATCCTTAAACTGTGACCCCTGGTTCTGGACTTCCCCAACATCGGGAACAATCTTCCCGCATCTAGGTTCTCCAACCCCTTAAGAATTTTATATGTTTCTATAAGATCCCCCCTCAGTCTTCTAAATTCCAGCGAGTACAAGCCGAGTCTATCCAGTCTTTCTTCATATGAAAGTCCTGCCATCCTAGGAATCAATCTGGTGAACCTTCTCTGTACTCCCTCTAAGGCTAGAATGTCTTTCCTCAGATTAGGAGACCAAAACTGTACACAATACTCCAGGTGCGGTCTCACCAATGCCCTGTACAACTGCAGCAGAACCTCCCTGCTCCTATACTCAAATCCTCTTGCTATGAATGCCAACATACCATTCGCTTTCTTCACTGCCTGCTGCACCTGCACGTTTACTTTCAATGACTGGTGCACCACGACACCCAGGTCACGTTGCATCTCCCCTTCTCCTAATCGGTCACCATTCAGGTAATACTCTGCTTTCCTGTTCTTGCCACCAAAGTGGATAACCTCACATTTATCCACATTATATTGCATCTGCCATGCATTTGCCCACTCTCCTAATCTATCCAAGTCACTCTGCAGCCTCCTAGCATCCTCCTCGCAGCTAACACTGCCACCCAGCTTCGTGTCATCCGCAAACTTAGAGATGTTGCATTCAATTCCCTCGTCCAAATCATTAATATATATTGTAAATAACTGGGGTCCCAGCACTGAGCCTTGCGGTACCCCACTGGTCACTGCCCAAACAAGACTTTACGATACTGTACGATAAAACGTTATTCACCCCAGGAGGGAAATTGATTATTGTGTTCAGTTCTGGGCACCGTGTTACAGGAAAGATGTCGCCAAGCTGGAAAGGGTTCAGAGAAGATTCACGAGGATGTTGCCAGGACTAGAGTGTGTGAGCTACAGGGAGAGGTTGAACAGGCTGGGTCTCTATTCCCTTGGAGCGCAGGAGGATGAGGGGCGATCTTATAGAGGTGTACAAAATCACGAGAGGAATAGATCGTGTAGACGCACAGAGTCTCTTGCCCAGAGTAGGGGAATCGAGGACCAGAGGACACAGGTTCAAGGTGAAGGGGCAAAGATTTAATAGGAATCCGAGGGGTAACTTTTTCACACAGAGGGTGGTGGGTGTATGGAACGAGCTGCCGGAGGAGGTAGTTGAGGCTGGGACTATCCCATCGTTTAAGAAACAGTTGGACAGGTTCATGGAATGGACGGGTTTGGAGGGATATGGGCCAAACGCGGGCAGATGGGACTAGTGTAGCTGGGACATTGTTGGCCGGTGTGGGCAAGTTGGGCCGAAGGGCCTGTTTCCATGCTGTGTCACTCTGTGACTCCATGACAGTAAAAAAAACACAACAAGGACCAAGCGCATGCAAAGGGGACTAGTGTAGATGGGGCATGTTGGTCAGCAGGGGGGAGGTGGGCCGAAGGGCCTGTTTCCGCGCTGTGTGACTCTGAGTCTCCATCTATATAATCAGTAGGCTTCTTGATTTAAACAGCAACGGTCTTACCTGAGAAACAGGCACGTTGGGAGAATAATTCTCAGGTACATCAGCAGCGTCTGAAAATATAATCAACGATTGCTGTGTTAGAAACCTGTTCTGTTCTCCTTAATGCAGTGGCCCAGTACTCAGTACAGCCCACATACACCTGGGCTCCATCCCGACCACTGGGCACGGTGTGTGTGTGTTTGTGTGTGTGTGTGTGTGCATGGTTTGTGTGTGCGTGTGCATGCGTGATTGTGGTGTGTGTGTGCGTGTGCGTATGTTTGTGTGTGTGTCTGTGTGTGTGTCTCTGTGTGTGTGTGTGTGTGTGTGTGTGTGTGTGTGTGTGTGTGTGTGTGTGTGTGTGTGTGTGTGTGTGTGTGTGTGTGTGCGTGTGTGATGTGTGTGTGTGTGTGTGTGCGTGTGCGTATGTTTGTGTGTGCGCGTGCGTGAATTGCTGCGTGTGTGTACGTGATTGTGTGTGTATGTTTGTGTGTGCGCGTGTGTGCCTGGGCGTGTGCGTGACTGCATGTGTGAATATGTTTGTGTGTGCGTGCAAGTGTGTGAGTGTGAACGTGTGAGGATGTGAACGTGTGTGTCTCTCCTCTCTTTCTCCTCCTTCTCGTCCGTCTCCTCTCTCTCTCTCTCTCTCTCTCTCTCTCTCTCTCTCCTCTCTCTCATTCTTTTTCTCTTCTCTCTTTCTCTCCCTTCTCTCTCTCTCTCTCTCTCTCTCTCTCTCTCTCTCTCTCTCTCTCTCTCTCTCTCTCTCTCTCTCTCTCTCTCTCTCTCTCTCTATCTCTCTCTCACTCTCTCCTCTATCTCTCTCTCTCATCTCTCTCTCTCTTCTCTCTCTCTCTCTCTCCCCCCTTCTCTCTCTCTCTCTCTCTCTCTCTTTCTCCCCCTTCAAGGGAGGTCCCGTAAGGCTGATACGGGACAGTTGGCAACTCTATACAGAAGGGTCCCGACCCGAAACGTCACCTATCCTTTTTCTCCAGCGATGCAGTCTGACCCGTTGAGTTACTCCAGCATTTTCTGTCCTTCCACAGTGAGAATAGTTTTGTTAACAGGCCCTTCGGCCCACCGAGTCCGTGCCGACCAGCGATCCCCGTACAATAGTTCTATCCTGCACACTGAGAATGATTCAGGCTTTCAGCCTGAAGAAGGGTCTCGACCCGAAACGTCGCCAATTCCTTCTCTCCCGAGATGCTGCCTGACCCGCTGAGTTACTCCAGCACTTTGTGTCTACCTTCGATGTAAACCAGCACCTGCAGTTCCTTCCTACACACTAGGGATGATTTACAGATTATCAATGATCTGTACACTAGCACTATCCTACACACACTGGGGACAATTTGCAGATGGCCAATTAACCTACAAACCAGCACGTCTTTGGAGTGTGGGAGGAAACCGGAGCACCCGGAGAAAACCCACACAGGTCACGGGGAGAACGTGCAAACTCCGTACCGACAGCGCCCGTGGTCGGGATGGAACCCGGGTCTCTGGCGCCGTGAGGCAGCAACTCTACCGCCGCGCCGCCCAAAATAATCAGCAAGGATTTACTGTACCTTCCTGATGTAGATGCAGGTGTTTGTCCACAGCTGGCGGGCTGTGGGAGAGGGAGAGAGAGAGAGAGAGAGAGAGAGTTATATTATAGGAGCATTTGCCGGATTATAAAAGAAATCTGAAGAAGGGTCTCGACCGGAAACGTCATTAGGGTTGCCAACTGTCCCGTATTAGCCGGGACATCCGTATTTTGGGCTAAATTGGTTTGTCCCGTACGGGACCGCCCTTGTCCTATATTATGCCCAGGAGGCGCTGTAGGCCCGGACACTGTAGGCCTGGACACTGTAGGCCCGGACACTGTAGGCCCGTAAACACTGTAGGCCCGGACAGTGTAGGGCCGGACGCTGTATGCCCGTACGCTGTAGGCCCGTACGCTGTAGGCCCGGACACTGTAGGCCAGGACACTGTAGGCCCGGACACTGTAGACCCGGACACTGTAGACCCGGACAGTGTAGGCCCGGACACTGTAGGTTCTATCCAGAGACTAGGCCAAGTGAACCCGTTGGGCCCAAACCTCTCCTGCATTGTTGCAGCACCCTTCTCCCCTCCGCCTTCCTCCTCTCCCCTCCCCCTCCCTCCCTCCCTTCCCCTCCCACCCACTCCATCCCCCTCAACCCCCCCTTATCTTCCCTCCCCCTCCCTCCCTAGAGATAGATTTACACTTTAAAACGTGAATAACCTTAAAAATATAACGCCGATTCCAATGAAACGTCTTCCATTAGCACCAAAGGGACGACGGTGAGTAAGGTGGGCCTAGAATTGTCGTGCTATCGTGTACCGTTTTGGCAGCAGTTCAGGAACAAACAAACAAACAAAAGTTTTAGTAGATGCTGCCTGTCCCGCTGAGTTACTCCAGCACTTTGTGAATATCTTCTGTTTAAACTAGCACTTCCTTGTTGAAAGGCTGGAGCGATTGGGCTTGTATACACTGGAATTTAGAAGGATGAGGGGGGATCTTATTGAAACATATAAGATAATTAGGGGATTGGACACATTAGAGGCAGGAAACATGTTCCCAATGTTGGGGGAGTCCAGAACAAGGGGCCACAGTTTAAGAATAAGGGGTAGGCCATTTAGAACGGAGATGAGGAAGAACTTTTTCAGTCAGAGAGTGGTGAAGGTGTGGAATTCTCTGCCTCAGAAGGCAGTGGAGGCCAGTTCGTTGGATGCTTTCAAGAGAGAGCTGGATAGAGCTCTTAAGGATAGCGGAGTGAGGGGGTATGGGGAGAAGGCAGGAACGGGGTACTGATTGAGAGTGATCAGCCATGATCGCATTGAATGGCGGTGCTGGCTCGAAGGGCTGAATGGCCTACTCCTGCACCTATTGTCTATTGTCTATTGTCTATTGTCCTTCCCACACTGAGCCACTGTTAACTTCAGTTTATTGTCCCGTGTACCGAGGTACAGTGAAAAGCTTTTGTTGCGCGCTAACCAGTCAGCGGAAAGACGACACACGATTACAATCGAGCCGTCCACAGTGTACAGGTACGTGATAAGGGAATAACGTTCAGTGCAAGGTAAAGCCAGCAAAGTCCGATCAAGGATAGTCCAAGGGTCACCAATGAGGTAGATAGTAGTTCAGCACTGCTCTCTGGTTGTGGTAGGATGGTTCAGTTATCAGACACCATCGCCCATTTACACCAAACTTCCTGTAATCCCATTCTATTTAGTTCAGTTTAGTTTAGAGATACAGCGCGGAAAAAGGCCCTTCAGCCCACCGAGTCTTGTGTGTGTGTGTGTGTGTATGAGTATGTGTGTGTACGTGTGTGTGTGTGAGTGTGTGTGTGTGAGTGTGCGTGTGTGTGTACATGTGTGGAGTGTGTGTGTGTGTATGTGTAGTGTGTGTGTGTGAGTATGTGTAGAGTGAGTGTGTGCGTGTGTGAGAGTGTGTATGGAGTGTGTGCATGTATGCGTGTCTGTGTGTGTGTGTGTGTGTGTGTACATGTGTGTGAGTATGTGTGGAGTGTGTGTGTGTGTGTGTGTGTGTGTGAGTGTGTGTATGGAGTGTGTGCGTGTGTGTACTTGTGTGTGTGTGAGTATGTGTCTAGTGTGTGAGAGTGTGTGGAGTGTGTGCGTGACTGTGTGTGTACGTGTCTACGTATGTGTCTAGTGTGTGTGTGAGGGAGTGTGTGGAGTGTGTGCGTGACTGTGTGTGTATGTGTCTACGTTTGCGTGTGTGTGTGTGTGAGAGTGTGTATATGGAGTGTGTGTGTGCCTGTCTGTGTGTGTACGTGTGTGTGTGTGAGTATGTGTCTACTGTGTGTGTGTGAGAGTGTGCGTATGGAGTGTGTGTGCGTGTGTGTGCGTGTCTGTGTGTCTATGTCTACGTGCATGTGTGAGAGTGTGTGTATGGAGTGTGTGCGTGTCTGTGTGTGTACGTGTCTACGTGAGTATGTGCCTTGTGTGTGTGTGTGTGGAGTGCGTGCGTGACTGTGTGTGTATGTGTCTACATGTGTGTGTACATGTGTGTGCGTGTGTACATGTGTGTGTGTATGTGTGTGTGCACATGTGTGTGTGTACATGTGTGTATGTCTATGTGTATGTGTGTGTGAGAGTGTGTAGATGGAGTGTGTGTGCGTGTCTGTGTGTGTGCAGGTGTGTGTGTGTGCGCGCGTGTGTGTGTACATGTGTGTGCGTGTGTGTGTACATGTGTGCGTGTGTGTATATGTGTGCGCGCGTGTGTGTGTACATGTGTGCGTGTATGTGTCTACGTGTGTGTGTGTACATGTGTGCGTGTGTGCGTGTGTCACAGCGCCAGGGACCCAGGTTCGATCCCTACCTCCACCCCTTTCTCATGCTTGGAAACTAGTACAGTTCTTCCACCTTACAATCCGATGTGGAGTTTATTGTTAATGCTGTTAGATGATACATGGCTGGGGGTTATACCTAGTTACACAGAGGATTATGAATACATTGCAAGCTTAGTCCTCCCTCAGCAACAGAACACGAGAACACATCTCCCTCACAACCACTAACTTGATGTTGTAATTGTGAATCACGCTTATGTCCTGTATTTACAATCTTTTTCTTTTAATTGTCCTGTACATTTCAAGTATAGCTTATGTATAATTAAGTTTAATTGTGTATAATTTACTCGTGATAATGTTTAATTGGGTGTAATGTATATTTTGTTCATGTCGTGTGGTGGGTCTGGGTCTCCACAGTTTGCCATAGCCCGGGCCTACAGTGTCCGGGCCTACAGCGTCCGGGCCTACAGCGTCTGGGCCTACAGCGTCCTGGCCTACAGCGTCTGGGCCTACAGAGTCCTGGCCTACAGCGTCCGGGCCTACAGCGTCTGGGCCTACAGCATCCTGGCCTACAGCGTCTGGGCCTACAGAGTCCTGGCCCTACAGCGTCCGGGCCTACAGCGTCCGGGCCTACAGCGTCCGGGCCTACTGTGTCCAGGCCTACAGCGTCCAGACCTACAGCGTCCGGGCCTACAGCATCTGGGCCTACAGCGCCCCCTGGGCCTAATATGGGACAAGGGCGGTCCCGTACGGGACAAACCAATCTAGCCCAAGGTACAGGATGTCCCGGCTAATACGGGACAGTTGGCAACCCTAACTGATTGGGTGATCGCTGGTCGGCGCGGACTCAGTGGGCCGAAGGGCCTGTTTCCACGCTGTTTCTCTAAAACTAAAAAAACTAAAACAGTTGTACTGTGTAGTACAGCAATCTTTATTCCCGGTAGAATGAGGCTTAGTTTAGTTTAGTTTAAATGCAGGGAATGGTGGGAAATGGATCACATGCGAGAGATGAGATCAGTAACTTGGCTTCATATTGGGCACGGACATTGTGGGCCGAAGGGCCTGTCCGTGTGCTGTGCTATGCTTCCACGTTTTAATATGTTATAGAGAGAAAGGGTTTGAAGAATTGTTGGGCGGTCACGGTGGTGCAGCGGTAGAGTTGCCGCCTTACAGCGCACGCAGCGCCGGAGACCCGGGTTCCATCCCGACCACGGGCGCTGTCTGTACGGAGTTTGCACGTTCTCCCCGTGACCTGCGTGGGTTTTCTCGAGATCTCCGGTTTCCTCCCACACTCCAAACACGTGCGGGTTTGTAGGTTAATTGGCTTGGCATAAATGTAAATTGTCCCCAGTGTGTGTAGGATAGTGTTAGTGTGCGGAGATCGCTGGGCGGCGCGGACCCGATGGGCCGAAGGGCCTGTTTCCGCGCTGTATCTCCGAACTAAAACTGAACGAAAGGGGTCACGACCCGAAACGTCACCCATATCCTTCAGAGATGCTGCCTGACCCACTGAGTTACTCCAGCACCATGTGTTCTAGAGGTGACTTAGTCAGTTGTAGTGACCTTGGCTGTAATCTATTAAGGTTGTATCTCCAACAACTGGACACGTTGGACCAAGTGGACACGTTGCGCCCAAACCTCTCCTGCATTGGTACAGCACCCTCCCTCCCCCCCTCCCTCCCCCTCCCCTCTCCCCCACCTCCTTCCCCTCTCCCTCCCCCTTCACCCCCTCCCCCATCACCTTCCCCCCTCCCTCCTCCACCTTCTCCTCCCCCCTCTCCAACTCCCCCTCCCTCCCCGACCTCCCCCTTCATCCCCTCCCCCCCATCACCCTCCCCCTCCCATCACCCTCCCCCTCCCCCTTCCCCTCCCTCTCCCCCTTCCCCTCCCCCTCTCACCAGTCTCCCCCTTCCCCCTCCCCACCCCCTCCCCTTCCCTCTCCCTCCCCCCCTCCCCCCTTCACCCTCCACCTCCCATCACTCTCCCCCCTTTCCCTCCCCCTCTCACTAGTCTCCCCTTCCCCCTCCCCACCCCCTCCCCTCCCCTTCACCCCATCCCCCCTACACTCCTCCTCCCCCCTCCCTCCCATCACCCTCCCCCCTTCACCCCATCCCCCCTACACTCCTCCTCCCCCTCCCTCCCATCACCCTCACCCCTTCCCCTCCCCTCGCCTCCCACTCCATCCCTCTCAACCCCCCCTCCACTCCCCCCCCTCCCTCCCAAGAAGATAGATTTAAACATTAAAACGTGAATAACTTTAAAAACATAACACCGATTCCAATGAAACTTCTTCCGTTAGCACCAAAGGGACGACGGTGAGTAAGGTGGGCCTACAATTGTCGCGCTATCATGTACCGTTCTGGCTGTAGCTCAGGAACAAACAAACAAACAAACAAACAAACTAGAGTTTCAGTACATAGATGGACAGCAGAGTTGTAGACAATAAAACAGAGTATTAATATTGTTTACTCACTCGTCTGGAACTTGTTTCTTAATCATCTCTGTTGAGCAAAAGACAAGAAAAGGATGATTACGGAGATGTTTAGTTGATTGTCACGTGTACCGAGGTACAGTGAAAAGCTTTTGTGTTGCGTGCTAACCAGTCAGCGGAAAGACTAAACACAATTACAATCGAGCCGTCCACAGTCTACAGATACAGGATAAAGGCATTAACATTTAGCACAAGATAATGTCCAGTGACATCTGATTAAAGGTAACAATACACGATTACAATCACTCAGGGATCTGATAGAGACATGTAAAATTATAAAAGGACTGGACAAAGCTAGATGCAGGGAAATGTTCCCAATGTTGGGGGAGTCCAGAACCAGGGGCCACACACACAGTCTAAGAATAAAGGGGAGGCCATTTAAAACTGAGGTGAGAAGGAACTTTTTCACCCACAGAGGGCAGTGGAGGCCAAATCACTGGATGGATTTAAAAGAGGGTTAGAGAGAGCTCTAGGGGCTAGTGGAATCAAAGGATATGGGGAGAAGGCAGGCACGGGTTACTGATTGTGGACGATCAGCCATGATCACAATGAATGTCGGTGCTGGCTCGAAGGGCCGAATGGCCTCCTCCTGCACCTATTTTCTATGTTTTAAATGCTCTTTGTTTTCTAATCGAGCCGTCCAGTGTACTAAACTAAACTGAACTGTAGACTGTGGACGGCTTGATTGTAATCGTGTGTCGCCTTTCCGCTGACTGGTTGGCACGCAATAAAAGAGCTTTTCACTGTACCTCGGGCGGGGCGGTAGAATTGCCGCCTTACAGCGAATGCAGCGCCGGAGACCCGGGTTCCATCCCGACTACGGGCGCCGTCCGTACGGAGTTTGTGCGTTCTCCCCGTGACCCGCGCGGGTTTTCTCCGAGATCTTCGGTATCCTCCCGCACTCAAAAAGACGTGCGGGTTTGTAGGTTGATTGGGTCGAGATAAATGTAGACGTGTGTGTGTGTGTTAGTGTGCGGGGATCGCTGGTCGGCGCGGACCCGGTGGGCCGAAAGGGCTCTGTGTCTCTAAACGTGGCAATAAACTGCACTGCAGACGGGTGGACTGAGGTAACACAGTGTAGTTCTCAGGCCATGACTTGCGTAAGACTGTACCACCAACACTTCCCCTTGCCTTCCACAGAATAGTGTGGTTACCCAACAATTGGCGCTATAAATATGTACTACATCACCACCATCATCTGCAGAGGTCTTCCTATGGAGTCCACATCACAAGCGTTCACCCAGAGCTCAACACACTTCTCGGCACCTGCCCGCCATGGCGTCTTGCGCTCCTATACAGCGCCGTAGGCTGTACGCCGCCCCAGCATGGCGCCAAAGCGCCCATACTAGAGCCGCACACAACGAAGCCGTGCCGATCATCACCGGCCGCCTACGCCCTACTCCAACGGATCTCCTGCCAGTGCTCGCAGGTACCGCGTTCCAGCCGAGCTTGGCAGAGAGTTCTTCACCCGTGGGTTGGCGCGCAAGGCCCCATCGGACGCCAAACGCCCTTTGCGCACCTCGCCCAGGATTCACGGCAACCGGGACCTCAACGCCTGGCGTCTCGTCGCCCTTTCTCCCGTCACGCAGCGACCCTCTGTGGCTCCGGTTTCAACATAGACAATATGGGGAGATGGAGGCCATTTGGCCCTTCGAGCCAGCACAGCCATTCAATGTGATCATGGCTGATCATTCTCAATCAGTACCCCATTCCTGCCTTCTCCCCATACCCCCTGACTCCGCTATCCTTAAGAGCTCTATCTAACTCTCTCTTGAAAGCATTCAGAGAATTGGCCTCCACTGCCTTCTGAGGCAGAGAATTCCACAGATTCACAACTCTCTGACTGAAAAAGTTTTTCCTCATCTCCGTTCTAAATGGCCTACCCCTTATTCTTAAACTGAGTGTGGCCCCTGGTTCTGGACTCCCCCCAAAATCGGGGAACATGTTTCCTGCCTCTAACGTGTCCAACCCCTTAATAATCTTATATGTTTCGATAAGATCCCCTCTCATCCTTCTAAATTCCAGCGTATACAAGCCCAGTCGCTCCAGTCTTTCAGCGTACGACAGTCCCGCCATCCTGGCGATTAACCTGGTGAACCTACGCTGCACGCCCTCAATAGCAAGAGAAGAATGTCCTTCCACAAATTTGGAGACCAAAACTGCACGTGGGACTCCAGGTGCGGTCTCACTAGGGCCCTGTACAACTGCCCTAGTGAGACCGCACCTGGAATACTAGCAGTATACTAGAGGTGCTCCTAGTACACCTGGAATACTAGGAGTATACTAAGGGTGCTCCTAGTACACCTGGAATACTAGGAGTATACTAGGGGTGCTCCTAGTACACCTGGAATACTAGGAGTATACAAGGGGTGCTCCTAGTTCACCTGGAATACTAGGAGTATTCTAGGAGCAAGGAGAACCAGCTGGGAACAGACACGTGGCCTCCTCAATGCCCCGCCGCGCTGAGCACCACAGCCCCACCCGGCTCGGACATGCCCCGCAAAGAGTTCAACGGCAATGTGCATCGTTGGGGATGGTTGCGTTTATCAGCAGCCTGCGTGTGTGTGTGGAGCAGTCCAGCAAACGGCGCGGCACGGCGTTCTCGACTGCGTTGTCCATTCATAGGTTCCAGGAGCAGAATTGGGCCATTCGGCCCATCGAGTCCACTCCCCCATTCAATCGCGGCCGATCAAACCCGCAAGTGTTTGGAGTGTGGGAGGAGACTGAAGCTCTCAGAGAAAACCCACGCAGGTCAGGGGGAGAGCGTACAAACTCCGTACAGACAGCGCCCGTAGTTGGGATGGAACCCAGGTCTCCGGCGCTGCGTGCGCTGTAAGGCAGCGACTCTACCACCGCGCCACCGTGACCGCACTGAGACCTCCTCGAGATCTTTCCCCCCCCCCCCTCCACACCCCCATTAACTCCCGCCTGATTCTGCCCGTCAGCCACACACTGGGGAGGCACGTGACAGAGGGGTCAAATAACACACCCACCCACCGACGTCTTTGGAGGAAGCCGGACCCCCCTGTGAGGGGCGGCTCCTGGCACAAGGGATCTGCCAGTGGGGGGTGATCATCTGGCGCCGAACGCTCGCCCAATGAGAGACCCCCAATCACCAGGGATCTCCCAGTGCAAGAGCACTCCCAGCCACGGGACCTCCCGGCGACAGGGCTATCTCCATCCTGATGGACCTCCCAGTGTGATGGACCTCCCAGTGTGATGGACCTCCCAGTGATGGACCTCCCAGTGTGATGGACCTCCCAGTGTGATGGACCTCCCAGTGTGATGGACCTCCCCGTGTGATGGACCTCCCAGTGTGATGGACCTCCCAGAGTGATGGAACCCCCAGTGTCTTGGATTTCCCAGTGATGGACCTCCCAGTGTGATGGACCTCCCAGTGTGATGGACCTCCCAGTGTGATGGACCTCCCAGTGTCATAGACCTCCCAGTGTCCTGGATCTCCCAGTGTCATGGCCCAGTGTGATGTCCCAGTGTCCTGTACCTCCCAGTGTAATGGACCTCCCAGTGTGATGGACTTCCCAGTGTGATGGACTTCCCAGTGTGATGGACCTCCCAGTGTGATGGACCTCCCAGTGTGATGGACTTCCCAGTGTGATGGACCTCCCAGTGTGATGGAACTCCCAGTGTGATGGATCTCCCAGTGTGATGGACCTCCCAGTGTGATGGACCTCCCAGTGTGATGGACCCACCCAGAGCATCACTCACCTCTCCTCCTCCTTCTCCTCTTCCTCTTGCAGATGCAGATGACCACCCCAGCTCCCAGCAGCAGCAGCCCACCGCCCCCGGCCACGTAGGGCACCCAGCGTGGGCTTCCCCTGGGGGTGGTGCTCCCGACAGCCACCGTCACCGTCACGCTGGGCCTCTCTGTGGGGGCTTGAAGCGGAGAAATAAGGAACCCCTCTCTTGAAAACATCTCTCCCCCCTCTCCTAGACCCACCACCCGATAGTTTATTCAAAGACACCGGCCTAAAGCCCACTGAGTCCATAAAGTCATAAGTGATAGGAGCAGAATCGGGCCCATCAAGTCCACTCCACCATTCAATCATGGCTGATCTATCTCTCCCTCCCAACCCCATTCTCCTGCCTTCACCCCACAACCCCTGACACCCGCACTGATCAAGAATCTATCTATCTCTGCCTTAAATATATCCACTGACTTGTGGCCTCCACAGCCGTCTGTGGCAAAGAATCCCACAGGTTCACCGCCCTCTGACTAAAGAAATTCCTCCTCATCTTCTTCCTAAAGAAACGTCCTTTAATTATGAGACTGTGCCCTCTGGTCCTAGACTTTCCCATAGTGGAAACATCCTCTCCACGTCCACTCTATCCGGGCGTTTCATTGTTCGGTTAAGGTTTCAATGAGGTCCCCCCTCATCCTTCTAAACTCCAGTGAGTACCGCCCTTTAATTCTGGGGCTGTGCCCTCTGGTCCTAGACTCGCGGTGGGCCGAAGGGCCTGTTCTCCCCAGCCGTGCTGTTGTACATTCAAAGCCAAGTTCGGGGGCTAAGGATTCGATTGCTCACCTTGCACTGACAGATCGGTTCCCGTGATGCTTTGCATAGTTTCGTAGCGTTCACTGAGGATCATCACCTGGCAGATGTACCTGCCCGAGTCGCTCCTCCTCAGCCGGTCCAAGCGGATGGAGGCGGTGTGGTCGTGGTCTGGCGAGCCCAGGAACGTGATCCGGCCCTCGTACTCCCTGTGAGTTTCGGCTCGCGAGAGGGTGAAGATGAACGGCCCGTGAACGTTCCCGGCCCTCCACGCGATGTTAAAGCCCCGTGGCTGGAGGTGGGCCGGGTACGAGAAGGAGCAGGGCAGGGTGACCGACCCGCCTTCCACTGCGGACAGCCGGGCCGGCTGATCCACCGGGTAGCCATTACTGCCGACGGTCAATGCTGTGGGAGGAGGGGGGGGGGGGGGGGGGTGCAAGGGGCAGTCGGAGTTACTCCAGCTTCTTCTGCCTTTTCTTCCGTTTAATAACAATAATAACCCCAAGTGCGTGAAGGAGAGATATCGGAGGTCCTTCCTTGCTGCCCGCTGCTGTGAGACTGCACAACCAGCACTGCTCCCAGCAGAAGAGTCAACAGTAACAGTTAAGGAATACACAGTAAACTGATGACAATCTATCCTTATCTTTACTTTTATTTATAATGAATGATCTCTTGCGATCCACTTTGCTGCCATAACACCGTAAATTTCCCCGGTGTTTGAACTTTGTTCCTTTATATATTGCTTTATTACAGGGATATAAAGTTATATATATATATATGGGTGTGTGGATATATGTGTATATACGTGTGTGTGTATGTGTATATATATAGGGGTGTTTGTGTGTGTATATATATATATATGTGTGTGTATATATATATATATACGCGTGTGTGTGTATATATATATGTATGTGTGTATATAGTGTGTGTGTGTATATATATGTATGTGTGTGTATATATATATATATACGTGTGTGTGTGTATATATATATACACGTGTGTGTGTATATATATATATACATACATGTGTGTGTGTGTGTGTGTGTGTGTGTGGGTATGTATATATATACGTGTGTGTGTGTGTATATATGTGTGTGTGAATATATATATGTGCCTGCAAAAAGTCTATCCCCTACTCCCAATTCCTCCATCTACGCCGCATCTGCGCCCGGGATGAGGTGTTCCACACTAGGGCATCAGAGTTGTCCTCATTCTTCAGGAAACGGGGCTTCCCCTCCTCCATTATAGATGAGGCTCTCACTAGGGTCTCTTCTACATCCCGCAGCTCCGCTCTTGCTCCCCCTCCCCCACTCGTAACAAGGACAGAATCCCCCTCGTTCTCACCTTCCACCCCACCAGCCAGCAGATCCAACAAATCATCCTCCAACATTTCCGTCACCTGCAACGGGACCCCACCACTGGCCACATCTTCCCATCCCCTCCCCTCTCTGCGTTCTGCAGAGACCGTTCCCTCCGTAACTCCTTGGTCCACTCGTCCCTTCCTACCCAAATCACCCCATCCCCGGGCACTTTCCCCTGCAACCGCAGGAGATGCAACACCTGTCCCTTTACCTCCCCCCTCAACTCCATCCAAGGACCCAAACAGTCTTTCCAGGTGAGACAGAGGTTCACCTGCACCTCCTCCAACCTCATCTATTGCATCCGCGGCTCTAGATGTCAACTTATTTACATTGGCGAACCCAAACGCAGGCTCGGCGATCGTTTCGCTCAACACCTTCGCTCAGTCCACCTTAACCAACATGATCTCCCGGTGGCTGAGCACTTCAACTCCCCCTCCCACTCCCAGACTGATCTTTCTGTCATGGGCCTCCTCCAGTGCCATAGTGAGGTCCACCGGAAATTGGAGGAACAGCACCTCATATTTCGCCTGGGCAGTTTGCAGCCCAGTGGTATGAACATCGACTTCTCAAAGTCAAAGTCAAAGTCAATTTTATTGTCAATCCTCAGCCAGTTTACACAGACAGAAAATCGAAATACCGTTTCCCACAATCCCGAGGAACAAAGTGCATAAAACTAAGTTAAAATTAAAAAGGCACAGCAAACAACAATCAACATAAAATATAAAATATAGTCACTTCAAATGCGTTAAAAAATTTTTTTTAACATTAGATAGTTCCTCTGTCCCTCTCTTCCGCTCCTCCTTCCCAGATCTCCCTCTATCTTCCTGTCTCCACCTATATCCTTCCTTTGTCCCGCCCCCCTGACATCAGTCTGAAGAAGGGTCTCGACCCGAAACATCACCCATTCCTTCTCTCCTGAGATGCTGCCTGACCTGCTGAGTTACTCCAGCATTTTGTGAAATAAATACCTTCGATTTGTACCAGCATCTGCAGTTATTTTCTTACACTCTATATATATTCCTTTATTTGAACATTGTTACTTTATATATTGCTTTATTACAGGGATATAAAGTTATATATATATATATATGGGTGTGTGTATATATATGTATATACATGTGTGTGTATATATATATATACACACACACATATATACACACACACACATATATACACACACACACATATATATATATATATATAAACACACACACACATATATATATATATACATATTCCTTTATTTGTCCCACACCGGGGAAGTTTAGTGTTACAGCAGTAAAGTGACGTTTCAGGTGGAGACCCCATTCACTTCTCCCACTTCAAGTAGCCCCAACATTCCCTCTCTCTCCATCCCTCCCCCACCCAAGTGGCACCAGCTTCTCGTTCCCACCCAGCACACACCCAACAACGGCCTGCTTCCTTTATCCTCGTTACTTTTTTTGCATCTCTTTCACTCATTGATCCGTCTGTATTTCTCCTTTCCCTTATCCCTAACCAGTCTGAAGAAGGGCCTCGACCCGAAACGTCACCCGTTCCTTCTCCCCAGAGATGCTGCCTGACCCGCTGAGTTACTCCAGCGCTTTGTGTCTATCTTCGGATTAAACCAGCGTCTGCAGTTCCTTCCCACAGAGGGTGGGGGAGGGAGGGGGATTGGGTAGAGGGGCTGGCTATTGAGGGAGCGGGGGATTAATGGAGGGGGAGTGGGGTGGTGGGAGATGGGGGGAAGGGGGTGGGTAGAGGGGGAGTGTTGGGAGAGGCCGGTTATTGAGGGAGTGGGTGGTTAAGGGGGAGGAGTGGGGAGATGGGGGGGGTGGTAGAAGCTGGTTATTGAGGGAGCGTGGGGTTTACGGGGGGGGGTGAGAGGGAGGGTAACGTTGGGATCTACTCACCCACGGTGAGATGCAGCAGTAGAAGGCGGAGGGGAGAGTCCATGGGCACTCCTGTGTGTCCCTGACCACACTGTCTCATGCCTTGCCTCATCACTGAGTCACTTCTGCTTAATCTCTTCCCCTTCCACACCCCTCCCATTCCCCCCTCCCCTCCCCTCCTTCCTTCCCCTTCACTCCCCTCTCCCTCCCCCCTCCCCTCTCCCTCCCCACCCCTCCCCTGGTGTGTGCTAGTGAACGTGGATCACTGGTCAGCATGGACTCGTTGGGCCGAAGGGCCTGTATCCATGCTGTATCTCAGAGAGAGGGAGAGAGAGAGGGTGAGAGGAGAGAGGAGGGAGAGAGAGAGAGGAGGGGGGAGAGAGAGAGAGGGGGGGAGAGGGGGAGGGAGAGAGGGGGAGGGAGAGAGAGAGGAGAGGGGAGAGAGGAGGGGGAGAGGGAGAGGGAGAGAGAGAGGGGGGAGAGAGGGTGGGAGAGAGAGAGACAGAGAGAGAGGGGGAGGTAAGAGAGGGGGCAGAGGAAGAGAGGGAGAGATAGGGGGAGAGAGAGGAGAGGGGGAGGAGAGAGAGAAAGAGAGAGGGGCAGGAGGAGGGAGGGAGGGAGGGAGAGAGGAGGGAGAGAGGAGAGAGAGGGGAGAGAGAGAGAGAGAGAGAGAGAGAGAGGGGGGGAGAGAGGGGAGAGGGAGAGACAGAGAGTAGAGAGGAGAGAGAGAGAGGGGGGCGGGAGGAGAGAGGGGGAGGGAGAGAGAGGGGGAGAGAGAGGGTGAGGGAGAGAGAGGGGAGGAAGAGAGGAGAGGGGCAGGGAAGAGAGGAGAGAGAGGGGGAGAGGGAGGACCGAGTACCATGGGGGAGTGGAGGGCATTGTAAATAAAGATTACACATTGTGCTACAATGGCAGCTTGCTGTTTTGTGAGCACTGAGTGTAGATGTGCTTCAGGTTCACTGTAATATGCAACAGTTGAATGAAGTTCTTTGGAATGGAAGGACAGGAGGCGTGCGTGCCTGAGGGCTCCAGGGATGGATGCGTTGTAATTCTGCAGAGTGCGGCCGTTAGTTCAGCAGCTGAAGTGCGTTAGCCACTGGCAGCGTTTCCAGACGGAGGAGCTGTCTGTATTCCACCGGGAGTTTGGCAGACGTGTCGGTTTGTCGTGGCGGTGCGGGCGTGTAGAGCAGTTGATAAAATACGGAAGAAACAGTTGATAAAATACTAATGGCTATCGAAGTGGGGTTTCGAGATGGTATAGAAACTGCCATTACATTAGAGTAAAGAACTTGCTCTGAAGGAATTAGAGTAAAGAACTTGCTCTGAACGGACTAAAGTAAAAGGAATTTAAGAAAGACTTGTTCTACAAGCAAAATCCGATTCTACACAGTGGAATTGAAGAGGAAGCTGAATCTCTCTCTACCGGAGATTGGAGCTGAAATCCTGGAACAAAGAACCTGCCGGTCGAAGGCAAATTGACACGGTCTACACCTGGATCATCGGAAGATTGAAGACTTCATTGGCCGGGTACCGTGAGTAGACAACTGCTTAGTCGTAATTTGAAGTTAAGAAGTTTAAAAAACTTAAAAGCCAGTGGGAAATTTCTGCAGAAGTACTATTTGATACAAGAAGCTTGTTTTTGCTACGACAAGATAAGGAAGCCCAACTCGCAGAGCACGACCTTGAAATTAATGATGTTATGAACTTCTGCAAGATAAAGTGCTCAGCCAGTGATTGTTTACCATAGGTGCTTGCCGAAGACTTTCAGCCTTGAAATTAATGATGTTTTGAAAAAATGCTCATTCTGTTTTGAATTCTTCAGGTGTTGCTGGAACATAGTAATAAGCACCAGTTATCATGGATCTTCCATCAGGTAAGTACGAAGAACTGCCACCGGAGGGAAATGTGGAGCAAAAGGCAAGAAGATATGAAAAAAGAGACATTCAACTTTCGGAGAAAGGACTGGCGGCCTATCTGGAAAAATGCCAGAAGGAGAGAGAGAAGCTGTGGAGGAAGGTCATCAAATCGATTGAATGTCAGAAGGAACTGATGGAATCAGATGGGAATGCGAACACTGTACGATCTAATATGGATCACCTGCTTAACCTTCGCCAGGAGGTTGGAGAAAAACAACACTCGATATTGTGTTTGCAATTACCAGAAGGACAACTCGAATGGCACACTCAGTGGTTCCAAGAGAGGGAAAAGATTTTTGATGGTTTCGTGGCTGACGTGGAGAAATGGATGCCTGAAGCCATGGCCCAAACATCGCACTCTACAGTGGAAGGTGTGCTACGACAAGGTGTAGAGGTGGAAGAAGAGATTACACCTCAGGATAGTGTCTCAAACGTCTCAACGCAAAGATCTAGATGTAAACCCAGTTCTGTAGCCAGTTCAGCTACGAGGGTCTCTGCTCAAATTGAAGCTGAGATGGCTGGTCTCTCGTTAGAAGCTGCTGCCTTGGAGAAGAAATACCAGCTTGAGGAAAAGGGAAGACAGTTGAGGAGAGAGACTAAGAAACGAGCAGAGCAGCTGAAGAAAGAGGTTGCAGAACAGGAAGAACAGCTGAAAAGACAAGCAGAACAGCTGAAGAGAGAGGCTGCAGAACGAAAAAGAACAGCAGGATAAGGAGGATGAGGAACGAGCAGCGCAGCTAAAGAGAGAGAAGGAATGGCTGGAAATAGCCACAAAGCTGGCAGCTGCAGAGGCAAGGAGGGACGTACTGGAAGGCCGAAGGTCTAAGGCCAGCTCGAGAGTTTCCCAGAAGAAGAGTTCCTTAATCCAAGAAGGAGCTACTAAGTTGGAACCAAAGGCTGAGGCCAACCCACAGCCAGTGCCAGCCTGGTCTCGTGATGCCGAACTGGCACTGAGTAAGTGGAGGGTCGACAAAACTTTAACAAAGCAACCGGGTGCTAGACCGAAGCAACCTACCTTTGGGATGCCTGTTACGGCTCGGGATGAGGCAACCCAATACTCTTTTCAGAGGCCCGCACGTCAGCTACCTACACCCAGACAAAGACTGACAACTGACTATGGGGCTCATGACAGAGTTTACCAGGATCGCCCTGAACCAAGCCAGGGACCTCAAAATGAGTTCTACGAATTAGTAAGGAACCAAACGAGACTCAGCGAGCTCATGGTCCAACAAAATCTTCCTGCTACCTTACCCCCAATGGAAATTCCTCATTATGATGGTGATCCCTTACAATATGAGATTTTCATAGCGGCATTCGAAGAATGAGTGGAAATGAAAACCATGAGTTTCAGAGATCGTCTGCGATTTCTGGAGCAATACACAAGTGGATACGCGAAGCAGCTTGTTAGGAGTTGCCGATATTTGCCTGCGGATGAGGGCTACCGGAAGACAAGAAGATTGCTTGGAGAACATTTTGGTGACAAACAGAAGATTGCTAACGCATACATGAAAAAGGCCTTTGCTTGACCAGTTATTAAGGCGGAGGATGTGAAGGCGTTGCATGAGTTTGCAATGTTTCTCAGTGGTTGTTGTGATTCCATGAGAAATGGCAGCCACATGGAAGAGATGAACATTGTTAGTAATATGAAGGCTATCGTCCTGAAACTGCCCTATAGGCTCAGAGAGAAATGGAGAGACAAAGCAGGCCTGATACAGGAGGTTGACGATAGAGAGGCCATGCTTCCTGACCTGGTGAATTTCATGGAAAGAGAAGTACGGTTAATGTCAGACCTACGCTATGGGAATATTCAAGATCCCAAATCAACAAATCGGGTCGAAACCCTTCCGACACACATCTATATATATATATATATATACACACACATACATATACACACACACACATATATATATATATATATATATACACACATACATACACACCTATTATTTAAACATAGCACAAAAAGTAAGGAAATTTGTGTTTGGTAGATTATTTCTTTGTTGTAACAATGCTTCTTGGCAATAAATCTTATACCGTTGGAAAGCCTGTTTATTTCCCTTTTAAATGGTGCCACATTTGTAAGGAACATGCATTTGTGGGATGAGCAGCAGAGCTGAGTATGTGGGTTGCGCCCATGAAAAATCTGCCAAATCTTCTCTGCCACTGCCAAACAGCTTATTCTGCCATTGACTCTTGTTCGGTGTTGTTTGGTGGATTGGATGATTGAAGTCTGAAGAAACAAGACATATTGGCCTCAGGAGCGTGTGGAAGAACCATACACAGCCACAACAGCCTGGCACCTCCTCCTCATGCTGGTCACCAGCCTGGTCACACACTGTTGTGGGATGGCATCCCATTCTTCAACCAGCATTTGTCGCAAGTCAGCCAACGTGGTTGTGTTGGTCACTCTGGCACGAACAGCACGCCCAAGCTGATCCCACAAGTGTTCAATGGGGTTGAGGTCAGGACTGCTGGCAGGCCATTCCATCCTCTCCACTCCCAAATTCTGGAGGTAGTCTCTGAGAAACCCTGCTCTGTGGGGGCGAGCATTGTTATCTTGGAGGACAGAGTTCGGTCCCAGACTGTGGAGATATGGGATTGCCACTGGTTGCAGAATCTCATCTCGATATCTCTCTGCATTGAGATTGCCTCCAATGATGACAAGCCTCGTTTTTCCAGTGAGGGAGATGCCGCCCCACACCATCACACTGCCTCCACCAAAAGATGTTACTCTATCGGTGCAGCAATCAGCATAGCGTTCTCCGCGTCTTCTCCACACTTTGACCCTATGATCCAACTGCCGTAGGCAGAATCTGGACTCATCACTGAACATAACGTTCCTCCACATGTTCAGGTTCCAGTGCACGTGTTGCCGACACCAGCACAAACGGGCCTGACGGTGAAGGGCAGTCACGGCAGGCCTCCTGGCAGCCCTATGAGACCGGAGATCGGCTGCGTGCAGTCTGTTCCGAATTGTCTGGGCAGAGAGCCGTCGGCCATATCGTCCTGCAAACCTTGACTGCAAATCTGTAGAAGACAGCCTACGGTTCCTAAGTGCTGACAGGGTGAGGAAACGGTCTTCTTCGGGTGTCGTCTTCTTGGGACGCCCACTTCGCGGCCTGTCTCTGACATCCCCCGTTATATGGAACTTGGCCTTCACTTTGGAGATGGTACTAGGGCTCACTCCAAATAATGCCGCAACTTGATTTTGCGGAACACCAGCTTGAAGTTGCCCTATCGCACGGGCCCTATCCAGATCAGTCAAACGTGGCATGCCGATTCTTGGAGCAGACACTTACTGACCACTGTAGCAGGGCCCATGTTCACAGATGCTGCCAATCAGGTGCCAGCAGCAACAGCAGAATAAGCTGTTTGGCATTGGCAGAGAAGATTTGGCAAATTTTTCATGGGAGCAACCCATATACTCAGCTCAGCTGCTCATCCCACAAATGCATGTTCCTTACAAATGTGGCACCATTTAAAAGGGAAATAAACAGGCTTTCCAACGGTATAAGATTTATTGCCAAGAAGCATTGTTACAACAAAGAAATAATCTACCAAACGCAAATTTCCTTACTTTTTGTGCTATGTTTATATATACACACACACGCATATATACACACACACACATATATACACACACATATATATATACACACACACACACACACGTATATATACACACATACGTATATATATAAACATAGCACAAAAAATAAGGAAATTTGTGTTTGGTAGATTATTTCTTTGTTGTAACAATGCTTCTTGGCAATAAATCTTATACCGTTGGAAAGCCTGTTTATTTCCCTTTTAAATGGTGCCACATTTGTAAGGAACATGCATTTGTGGGATGAGCAGCAGAGCTGAGTATATGGGTTGCACCCATGAAAAATCTGCCAAATCTTCTCTGCCAATGCCAAACAGCTTATTCTGCCATTGACTCTTGTTCGGTGTTGTTTGGTGGATTGGATGATTGAAGTCTGAAGAAACAAGACATATTGGCAATTTAACAATTTATTCATTTAATAAACAGGAGCCTCAGTAGCGTGTGGAAGAACCATACACAGCCACAACAGCCTGGCACCTCCTCCTCATGCCGGTCACCAGCCTGGTCACACACTGTTGTGGGATGGCATCCCATTCTTCAACCAGCATTTGTCGCAAGTCAGCCAACGTGGTTGTGTTGGTCACTCTGGCACGAACAGCACGCCCAAGCTGATCCCACAAGTGTTCATTGGGGTTGAGGTCAGGACTGCTGGCAGGCCATTCCATCCTCTCCACTCCCAAATTCTGGAGGTAGTCTCTAAGAAACCCTGCTCTGTGGGGGCGAGCAATGTCACCAGCTTGAAGTTGCCCTATCGCACGGGCCCTATCCAGATCAGTCAAACGTGGCATCCCGATTCTTGGAGCAGACACCTACAGACCACTGTAGCAGGGCCTATGCTCACAGATGCTGCCAATCAGGTGCCAACGAGGCACCTGATTGTCAGCACCTGGGGGTACCAGAAGCTCGAAACAAGAGTCAATAGCAACAGCAGAATAAGCTGTTTGGCCTTGGCAGAGAAGAATGGCACATTTTTCATGGGCGCAACCCATATACTCAGCTCTGCTGCTCATCCCACAAATGCATGTTCCTTACAAATGTGGCACCATTTAAAAGGGAAATAAACAGGCTTTCCAAAGGTATAAGATTTATTGCCAAGAAGCATTGTTACAACAAAGAAATAATCTACCAAACACAAATTTCCTTACTTTTTGTGCTATGTTTATATATATATATACACGTACATACATATATACACACACCCACGCACATATATAAATATATACACACACATGTATGTATATATATATATATATAATTTATATTCCTTTAAGGCACAAGAAGCTGGAGTAACTCCGACCTGCCCCTTGCCCCCCCCCCCTTCTCCCACAGCATTGACCGTCGGCGGTAATGGCTTCCTGGTGGATCAGCCGGCCGGGCTGTCCGCAGCGGAAGGCGGGTCGGTCACCCTGCCCTGCTCCTTCTCGTACCCGGCCCACCTCCGGCCCTGAGAAACATGAATTTCTAAATCACGAATTTCACAGATGCCTTTTTTATCTTCTCAAATTGAGTTTGGTAAACTTGAAGTCGCTCACTAAGGTTGTTGATTTTATCAAAACAGAAAGAAGTAATTTTATTGATTTGCAACTCTATTTTTCCATCTGCTTCATTAAAACAATTAAAGTTCACAAATCCTCTCCTGGCTTTGTTCATGTGTGTTTTACAACCCACTTACAGTGTTTTCTAACTCTGTCCTTGCCAGTAAAGTTTGACTAGCAGTCTCTTCAAGTGTTTCTAATCTAGTTTTCAGGATTATTTCACTTCCCAACAAAGCACCAATCTGGCAAGATGCTTCTTGGAGCTCTGCTTTGAGCTGTTGCATTCTATCTGCTCTTGAAGCAACTTCTCCTGTAAGCTCTTCTACTTTGCTAGATAGTTTGTCCTTATGATTATTTGAAGCTTCCACGTAAAGTTTCAATTTTGTAACTTCCTGTTCCTTTTCCTGAATCTCGTTCTCATGTTTTTCTTTTAGTTCTTCCATGTGCTGAGCCAATCTATTCATCAAACTTTGATTCAGTTCTGCAACCTCTATTTTGTGCATCTCATTAAGACTTTCCAGTTGTTTCTGACTAGATTCCAACTGAGCTACTGTTTCAGAATCATGCCTTTTCTCAATTCCTTTTTGAATATATTCATCATCTTCCTTGGACTTGGATCGAGACAATTCAATGCTTTCCTTTTATTCACAAAATGCTGGAGTAACTCAGCAGGTCAGGCAGCATCTCGGGAGAGAAGGAATGGGTGATGTTTCGGGTCGAGACCCTTCTTCAGACTGATGTAAGGAGGGCGGGACAAAAGAAGGATATAGGTGGAGACAGGAAGATAGAGGGAGATCTGGGAAGGAGGAGGGGAAGGGAGGGACAGAGGAACTATCTAAAGTTGGAGACGTCGACATTCATACCACTGGGCTGCAAGCTGCCCAGGCGAAATATGAGGTGCTGTTCCTCCAATTTCCGGTGGGCCTCACTATGGCACTGGAGGAGGCCCATGACAGAAAGTTCAGACTGGGAATGGGAGGGGGAGTTGAAGTGCTCGGCCACCGGGATATCAGTTTTGTTAATGCGGACCGAGAGCAGGTGTTCAGCGAAGCGATCGCCGAGCCTGCGTTTGGTTTCGCCGATGTAAATGAGTTGACATCTAGAGCAGCGGATGCAATAGATGAGGTTGGAGGAGGTGCAGGTGAACCTTTGTCTCACCTGGAAAGACTGTTTGGGTCCTTGGATGGAGTTGAGGGGGGAGGTAAAGGGACAGGTGTTGCATCTCGTGCGGTTGCAGGGGAAAGTGCCCGGGGTTGGGGTGGTTTGGGTAGGAAGGGACGAGTGGACCAGGGAGTTACGGAGGGAACGGTCTCTGCAGAACGCAGAGAGAGGAGGGGATGGGAAGATATGGCCAGTGGTGGGGTCCCGTTGTAGGTGACGGAAATGTTGGTGGATGATATGTTGGATCCGCTGGCTGGTGGGGTGGAAGGTGAGAACGAGGGGGATTCTGTCCTTGTTGCGAGTGGGGGGAGGGGGAGCAAGAGTGGAGCTGCGGGACGTAGAAGAGACCCTAGTGAGAGCCTCATCTATAATGGAGGAGGGGAAGCCCCGTTTCCTGAAGAACGAGGACATCTCGGAAGCCCTAGTGTGAAACACCTCATCCCGGGCGCAGATGCGGCGTAGACGGAGGAATTGGGAGTAGGGGATAGACTTTTTGCAGGGGACCAGGTGGGAAGAAGTGTAGTCCAGATAGCTGTGCGAGTCATTGGGTTATAGTAAATGTCCGTCACTAGTCTGTCTCCTGTGATGGAGATGGTGAGGTCCAGAAACGGGAGGGAGATGTCGGAGATAGTCCAGGTATATTTAAGGGCAGGATGGAAATTGGAGGTGAAGTGTATGAAGTACACTTATGAAGTACAATGCTTTCCTTTGTTTTGGATCGAGAGCCATCAACTCTTTCCTTATATTTTGACAATCTTTCAGATTCTCTTTACTATTTTCTTCTCCCTTGATTTATCTTCTTGCAAATCTTCCTTGGATCTTGACCGTGAATTTTCAAAGTTCTTCTGTTTATCTTTATTTCGAGCATCCTCCTAAACTGACCCACAATTTTGGGCAATGCTTCCCGACTTAGCGAATTTCATGGAAAGAGAAGTACGGTTAATGTCAGACCTACGCTATGGGAATATTCAAGATCCCAAATCAGCAACTGTTAAAGACTCTACATTTACTAAGGGCAGGGGAAGACCAGGACCTAAGGAAAGCAGTTTTGCTGCCACCATAATACCTGTAGAAAAGAAGGGCGGAGTGAAAGAAGAGGTATCTACTGTTAAATCACAAGGGTTTTGCCTTTCATGTGATGAAGTTGGCCATACTATAAGATGGTGTCGGAAATTCAAGAAAAGGGATTATAAAAAAAAAGATTGACTTCTTGCAGGAGAAAGGAATCTGCTATGGATGTCTGAAGAAAGGACACATGGTCAAGGACTGCAGGAATAAGATAATTTGTGACATATGTAAGCAAGAGTATCCTGAATTGCTTCACATGGAAGAGAGGAATACGGACGAGAAGCCGGAGCAAGTGGAACTGAAGGAGAAGCCAGCTACAAGTGACGTTGTTGTTCTGCATCAGTTAAATGCGCATATTGGGGCCGGGGTAGAAGCCTGTGTTTTCCCCATCTTACCTGTTACAGGTAACGAGCAACGAGGGGAATACAGTGCTGAAAACATATGCATTTTTGGACAGTGGAAGTTCAGCTACCTTTTGTACAGAAAGCTTGATGAGGAGGATGAACATTACAGGAGAAAAGGTTAAACTTCTCTTGAACACCATTAATGGTCCGAAATACCACGATAGTTGTCATATTGCAAATATGGAAATATCTAGTCTGGAGGAAGACAACTTCATACAAGTATCTGATGTCTTTACACAAGAGACTATGCCCGTCTCTCATCCAAATGTACGTAAGCAGAAAGACTTGGAAAGATGGCCTCACTTGAAGG